>NC_085014.1:27665353-27737853 GCF_963854185.1 Sardina pilchardus
CACAAGGTGAGAGTTGTGACTTAACGGTTTTTCCCAGCCTCGAGTTCAATGGCACAAGGACCGAGAAAAGTGTGGTGTCTTTTTTTCCCCCTTTCATTCTCTATTCTCTCTCTTTTTTCTCTCTCTCTCTCTCTCTCTCTCTCTCTGTATCTCTGTGTGTCTCTCTCTCTCTCTCTGTTTCTGCTTGAGAAGCCCTTGTGGCCCCCAATGTCCAGTCAATGGGCTCCATCCGCAGCAGTTTACTGCTAAGCTGTGTTTTAATTAACTCCGCTCCGAGGGCAGCCATCCTTGAGCAGCCGGCCTGACGCATTGTGACAAAGCAGAGTCCCCCCGCCGTTTCATCAGATCACCTCGCCACTTCCAATTAGTGCCAGTTGAGGATCACCTCCACTCTGTCTCTGCCCTGCGCCCCGCGCCCTCGCAACCTCCCCGCGCTCCTCCAATCGCTGGGCTCGCCGGCTGTCCACCCCCGTCGCCAAGTTTCATGATTTATTTAATAAGAGGCGGCCATCGCCCCTGTTGGTTCCCCTGTGCCACCCTCTCCACCCCGACTCCCGCCCCGGCCCAGGGTAGAGGCGCTGGCCAAGCCCCGAGGGCAGGGCCTCCAGAGGACCCCAAACTCCCTCCCCTCCCTCCCTCCCTCTCCTCCCTCTTCCCTCCCTCTCTCTCTCCTCCTCTCTCACGCTTTTCTCTCCTCCCTCTCTCACTTGCAGCCCCCTTCACCCAGTGGGACTTCAACCTCAGCATTGCCATGGCGACGCTGGGCCCCCTTTCCCTGTGCCCCCACCCCTGCCCAATGGCCAGCGCTGGCCTGCTCACCCTGGCGCTGATGTGATGGACTTAGATGGGGTTCTGGGGTAAGAGGGGGGCGGGGGGGTAAGGGTGGTGTTAACCCTCTTTCTCCTCTCCTCTCACGGCTGTGCAGTCTTGTGCTGTCCAGAGGGCTCTGACTGAAAGGTGATCAATTTGAAGGTGAGGGGAGGAGTGCTAGCCACAACGCAAGAGGGCTATTTAAAAAGCATCCCTCCACAATGGCGTGACAGTGTACCAAAAGGGAAAAAAAAGATTACAATTGCAGCAAGTAATGCACTTTGTAGTCTTGGAAAGCTTAGTGTAGTGGTGTAGCTTAGTGAGGCAGTAGCAATGTATAGAGAGGCTTCCTTACATCTTTTTGCCACTTTGATTGTGCAAGAGAGAATATTAAAAACATTTTTTTATGATTTAGTAATAGACATAGAACTGCAAAGCTTTGGGTAACAGATGCTGATATTTGTTTTTTTTTTTCTGGGGCAAAGAGAACTTGGGAAAAAAAAAACTGTTAAGCGCTTCTGGATTGCATGACCAAGGCTATGAGCTCTATGTATTTACCGGTTAAAATCCACTCAAAGTTTTATTCTCACCATCAAAATCATGCTACTATCCCTCATCAATGATTCATGGCTGCTTTATTTATACCCAGAGACTCCACTGCTGTTGGGCGTTTGGGCTTGTTTTTTTAGCTTAGTGCTCGTGCGTGTGGAAACCTATCAAGGGGAACACGCTGGCCTAATCACGATCATACAAAGCTGCTGTTGTCTGATTAACCTTAAAGTAGAGGATCCTAAACCAGGGTCTATGTCTGTCCATGTGTGTGAGTATGTTTGTGTGTGTGGGCGGTAGAGTGAATCGTAGTAGACACACACACACACACACACACACACACACACACACACACACACATACACACACACACACACACACAGTGGAGCACTCATCTACACACACATGGGTTCACGCCTGGCTGCACACACGCACGACACCCAGCCCAGCTCTCGGAAAGCAGCCACATGCACGCACGCATGCACACGCAATGCAGACTCTCACACTCGTAGGGCAGACATGCCTGGAGTAGAGCACACAGAGAGGGAGGCACGCAGGAGGCCTGAATGAAAAACAGCCAGGGACTCCTGAAGTTTCTCTCTCTCTTCTCCCCCCCTCCCCTCTTCCTCGCTCCCTCTGTTTCCTGTCCCCGTGTGACGTCTGTTTTTCACCGCAGTGGAGGGGGGCCCCAGAGCAGACCCCCGTGCCCCCCTCCCCAGTGCCCTCGACCGCCCCCTCTTCCTGGTGCAGTGGGCATCCTCGCCCCGCTGCTCTAGTGGTGCGGCACTAAAGGAAGAGCCCGCTCCCCAGCCTTTGTGGTGTCCTCTCTCCAAAGGAAACCTCCAGCACATTTGGGCTCAATGAGCCGGCGCCATTGTGCGTGCTGGAGAAAGTGCGAAGCGAACTCGCTCGCGCCGTCTGTGTCCTTAGAAAACCCCCCTTAACCCCCTCCACCCACACACTCTCTCTCTCTCTCCTCTCCCTCACCCTCTCTCTCTCTCATACACGCACATACACACACACGCACACACACACACACACACACACACACATCCATTAAGTGAGGGTGCAGCTGTGTGCTGGATGCTGTTGAAGAGCAGGGGATGGCGAGGGTGGGGCTGGACACTGAGTGACCGTGTGATTGTTGCCTTGGGACGGGATTGTGAAATACACCGCCAAGGTGTACTCTACTCTTCACTTTGAGCCGTCAGACTGCAATGCAGCGGTGAAGGTCGAATAATTTGATTGTAGCTGGAAAGAGAATGAGCACAATGGCCTTCCCTGTTGTGCCGTGCGCTAAAAGAGTGTTAAAGGCATTACATTTACACATCCAAGTGCTATTTTTCTTCAGAATCCTCTTTTGATGTCTTGTGGCTCCACTGCTGGTTGCTTCTTTATTCTGTTACATTCTGAGTGTGGTTAGATCCTCTTCGTGAGGGTTTGGCCAAAGGTTCTACGAATTCTGCATCGTTTCAAAGATTTTTTTTCCAGAGTGAGAAAGTGGTGAAGGTCAAGTTCAAAGACTGGAAAGAAATACGTCTTGATGAATAATGATGTGGAGAGATACAAAAAAGGAGAGAGAAGCTGCTAGGCTTCATTCATGTCGGCCGTTAATCGACTGTGTGAGGCCTGACTGACAGCAGCACGGTGTGTGCATGTGTTGTGGACGAGGCCGCTCGAGATGAGAGGGAGCGAGCTAGCGCGCCGCGGACATCAGCCACGGTCTCAGGATCAAGTTCATTAACGCCCAGCGACAACAAACACATGCCGCGAGAGCGCGAGACCAGGGGAGACGTCCGGGGCGGCCAAGCAGGCGGCGGGGAGGGAGGGGGGGGGGGAGGGAGGGAGGCAGCTTCCTTGGGAGTGCCCTGGCCCTTGTCTAAAGCAGTTAGGGGCCAGGCCTTTGTGGGTGTTGTGTCTCAGGGGGCCTCCAGGGGTAATTATCAGCAAGGGTGCACGTGTAGGAGTGTGTGAATGCAGAGGTGGTGTGTGTGTGCGTGCGTGCGTGTGTGTATGTGTGTGTGTGAGTGTGTGAGAGAGAGGGAGGTGTGGGGTCACAGCCGAGTGTTTGCATTCTCACTGCACCCCGTCAATAGGCTGCCCTGCGCTGAGAGGGGCGCCCTGTAAACTGAATCCTCGCCATCACTCTCTCTCTCTCTCCCTCCTTCCCTCTCTCTCTCTCCCTCCTTCCCTCTCTCTCTCCATTCTCTCTCGACCCTCTGCATCCTCCCTTCCCTGGCGTTCCCTGAGGAGTGGAGGAGCTGTGCGGGTGGAGGAGCCATCTCTGACATGTTTGATGGAGGGGCGAGGGGGGGCTGCAGGACAAAAGCCCCTGTTCCCTGCCCGTCCATGTGGAAAATGCCCGGGCGCAGGAGAGGGGAGGGGGTGGAGGGAGACAATTAGTGGGATCTGCTAATCACCCGGGCAACACTCATTTAATTGACATGTGAAAATTTTGTTTAATCTAACAAGTCGATAGGCAATATGACAATGGGGTGGCAATCAAAAGAAGCCCAGGCCTGGAAGCCAGCGGGACTTGACAGATGATTACTGAGTGACGTTGTCTTTGTGAGGGTGGGGGTGGAGCAGACTGGGGCTGGGTGGAGCGTGGGGGGGTGGGTGGAGTGCAGATGTAGGATTAAAAAAGAAATCCAGTGTGCCCTCCACCCCCATTTTATTTAGGATAAATAGGTATGAGCGCTCGCCATTTGATGTGGTGTTTGTTTGATTGTTCAGGTTCAGAAATATTGCGCGTGTTGTGGTCTTGTCTTACAGCTGTGCTGTTTTGCTCTGAATTCAATTTTTAGGAGGTGAATAAGTCTGGCTGTATGTTTTTTTTAATGTGGGTCTGCGTGGAAATCAATAAGTAATTTAGGGTCATGGAAAAGGCATCAGAAGCCTTCCCCGGGCTCATTTGGGGGTGCAGGGAAAGGGTGGTGCTGCGCACTAACGCAGCTGACAAAGCACAGCTTTGATGTTTTAATAAAACTGACACCAGCGATGACGGGAACTGGCGCAAAACTTTCCAATCTGATGAAATGACCGCTGAATGTGTCCACTTTAAGGCAATGAGGGGTGATCAGTCGGTCTGGGGGGTCGTGATCTGTCTGTCCGAGGGGTCGTGATCTGTCTGCCTGAGGGGTCGTGGTCTGATCGGTCTCCTGTTTGATCAACCTCCTTCCTTGCATCATGTTGTAGACGGGTGGGAATTCTCTCGTCTTCTTCATTGCACATTAGCTCCTGCTTTCAAGAAAAATGAGCCTGCCATTATTCTCATTCTTATGGACACATTTCAAACCAGGATAATCCTGGAAATCTGTATTTGATATCAAAAATATGTCAAAGGTAAATCTCAAAGCAGGGAGGATCTGACTTTTGATGTAATGTAGCATCTCCATCTTGATATCAGTCTGAAGTAGAAGACAGCTACCGAGCATGCAGGTGTGTGCCAGCTGTGTGCTGTTGTAGCACATGTGTAGAGATGCAGGGTTCATATGAAAATCAGGACTGTTTGGACACAGGATTTCTGGACAGTTATAAAGAGCAGGTAGATGCTTCTGCTTTGCCATTTGAAGGATATAGTGTGTTTGTGAGTGTGTGTGTGCGTTTGAATCTCTGTGTTTGTGTCCTTGTTTATGTGTGTTGGTCTGTGAGTGTGTGTGTGTGTGTGTGTGTGTGTGTGTCTCAGGCAAAAGCAGCACATCCCATGGCAATCAGCCCCTGTAATTGGACTCCAGTTCTCAGTGGTGACCTGTGGGCTTGTGCTGAGAATCAAAGCAGAAATGAAGTGGCTCCTTCTGAGGGGAAATTCAGCTTTCCTGTTGCATGGCAGAAATGAAGGGCTGAGTTTCATCAGCCGGAACATGGTCTTCACTCTTTGTATCCTACCCCCTCACTTTTACTCTCCTCTTCCTGGATCTCTCTCCTTCTCTCCCTCTCTCCCTCTTTCCCTCTCTCTCTCTCTCTCTCTCTCTCTCTCTCTCTCTCTCTCTCTCTCCCCCCCTCTATCCTTCCCTTTGCGCCATCCCGTTTCGGGCGTTATCTGTGTTACTCGACTGTGTTCAGATCGGATATCCCTCCCCCCTTTTGTGCGCCAGACAGATTGGCACAGTGCCAGCAATCACAGCTGGATTGGTCCATGCTTTTATGTGTGTGTGTGTGTGTGTGTGTGTGTGTGTGTGTGCCGGGGGGTCTGTGGGTGTCTGGATCTGCAGATTGGGAAGTCCACCGCCTGCTGAGGGCATGGGTGCCACCAGTGGGGCACAGCGAGATTTGGGTTACCAAAGCCAGGCCTGTGTTCATGACTGGGGCACCCACCACCTCTAGTCTTACTCAAGTCTTCGTCCCCATACCTCCACCTAGGACTGGATATTGTGTGTGTGTGTGTGTGTGTGTGTGTGTGTTTGAGTGTGTGTGTGTATTAATGGGGTTTTGTGCGTTTCCCTGCCTGTGATCTCGAGACATCTCCATTCCACCACTAAAGTGCAGAACGCCAGAGTCACGATTCCCAGACGTCTTCAGCACGGAATGCATGCACCTTGCTCAGACGCTGGCCATGCAATATTAATGGCGTGCTGGAGTCGGCAGCACAATGGGTGCAGGGCTGCTGGGATGGATGCTGGAGCAGGAGGCTCCTTCTCAGACCAAGTCCACCGTGAGGAGCCTCAGCGCTGCTCTCCTGCACCCAGAAGGGCGTGACTGTGTGGTGCAGCTCCACTGGGACTATTGAGCTGTTCTGGCGTCGGCCGAGGCATTGTGAAATATTCTGATTGCATATGCTGAAGGAATTGTGAAACGGTGCAAGTGCGGGGGACCATGGAGCAGGTTTGGCTCCATTTGTCATCATTTCCCTATTGTTATTACAGTGATTACACCAAGGCCTGATGCAGCCGCTATTATGCTGCTGAGCACTGGGTGTGAGCACCGGGGTGTTTGCATATTTGTCTATGAGTGTGTGTGTGTGTGTGTGCGCATGTGTGTGTGTGTGTGTGTGTGTGTGTGTGTGTGTGTGTGTGTGTGTGTGTGTGTGTGTGTGTGTGTGTGTGTGAATGTGTGTTTAAGTGGGGGGAAGAGGGGTTGTTGTTACAACTACAATCCCCACTTCCTCCATCCACCCATTCATCCCTCTCTCCTGCTCTTTCTCTCTAATTCTTTCTTCTCCTCCTGAAGACTGCTGTTCGCTCTCCTACCACTATACCCCCCCCCCCCCCCCCCCACACACACACACACACATCCCCTCATTTGCTGACAACTGACTGGTGAAACGAGTGCACCAAAATAGGTGGCTCTGCGGGTCTCCATGACAGACTGCACATAATCAGCGCAGAAGGTATGCAATTACAGCTGTCAGGCCCATCGGCTGTAATTGATGCAAGTGTGAGCGCGGTGGCTGCCAGCTCTCTCTCTCTCTCTCTCTCTCTCTCTGGCTGGGTGGCTGCGTGCCTATGGCAGTGCCAGCCGCCAGGCCTCTGCTAGTGCCTCCCCCCCCCCTTGGGCGCCCACGTGTGCCCACACGACGCCCACATTGTGAGAGAGAAAGAGAGATGGAGAGAGAGAGAGGGAGAGAGAGAGAGAGAGAGGGAGAAAAGGAAGGGAGACAAATGGGCCGATGGAGAGCGAGGGAGATAAAAGCAGACCTGTCGGGATGGAGGCATCAGAGCCTTCGCTCGTGCTACGCTACGCGCCGCAGCACCCGCCCGCCCACCTCCAACCGATATCTGGCGCTCCTCCACCTCCTACAGCCACCTTTTCATTTCTCCGTTTTATCTGTATTTGTGTGTGTGTGTGTGTTCGTTTATGTGTGTGTGTGTGTGTGTGTGTGTGTGTGTGTGTTCTCCACGCTGGTGCTCTTTTGCTGGAGTCAGCTCGTGTTCTTCAGCAGGCTGCCACTGGTCGGGTGCATCCTGGCTCCGTCTGAGCTCGGGGGCTTATGGTAAGATGGTGCAGCCACGCTTCCAGATGGCCGTGTGGATGAGGGTGGAGCGGAGATGGAGAGAGAGAGAGAGAGGGGGCTGCTGAAGGAGGCAGTGGTGATGGTGGTGGTGGTGGTGGTGGTGCCGGTCACTCACAAATGCTGTCAAAGCAGTGGACGCGTAAGCGTCTTTGAGGGCGACCGGTAGGTCTCCAGGGCCCCACGGCCGGCTTATCACGGCTACCTCTTTAAGTGCTCTCGTGGTGGCCGGCCCTCAGGACGAGCCGTGGATCCTCTGAAGCAGGCCGATTGCCACTTGACCCCCGGGTCAACCGCTGAACGCCCGAGTTCAACCGGCTACTGATCGCCCAGTGACCGGGGAGCATTCTGAACCATCAGTAGAAAAGATTAGAGATAGAGAGAGAGAGAGAGAGAGAGCGAGAGAGAGAGAGACAGAGAGATAGATAGATAGATAGATAGATAGATAGAGAGAGAGAGAGAGAGAGAGAGAGAGAGAGCAAGAGAGAGCGTGAGAGAGAGAGAGCGAGTGAAAAAGAGAGAGAGTGAGAGAGGGGGGGTGCCCAGTAATGGGTCTCTAGGAATGGGTTTGTGTGTCTTGGAGAGAGGGGAGTCTGCTGCTGAGGATGGGTCTAATCCAGTGCTTCCCCACGTCTCCCCCGGTGGGGTATTGATTAGGGGGAGGGCAGCTGTGGCCGGCCGAGGCCAGTTGAGCTCGGAGTGGAAACGGCTGCGTGCTGTGCAGCCTGTGTTTAATGACGTGGTCGCCATGGCAATCGAGGTCAGCGTCTACTTCTTGACATCTAACTGCGCCCTCGCTCAGCCTTCTCCCACATATATACATTTACTGTCACACACACACACACACACACACACACACATACACACGCACGGACATGCACATACAGTACAAATACGCACATTTAAACGCTGACATACACACAGCCACACACACACCTCACTCGCTCATGTATGCATACACACGCACACACACACACACACACACACACACTCTCTCTCTCTCTTTGTGCAGCCCCTGCTGTGGCGTGGCGTGGTGTGGTGGTGTAGATGTGGTGTAGATGTGGTCTGGTGGCTGCCGGCGTGCTCCTGTCTGCCGCCTCTTGTGCCCCTGCTGCGCCCGGAGACTCGCGCGGCTCACTCATCACCTTCCAGCGCAGGTGTCGCTATCGCACCCCCCCCATCCCCCCTCTCCTGCCGTCTCCCAGCCCGGCATCTGTCTCGCTGTTCTGGAGTCAGTCATAGCGCCGCGCTGAGTCTGTCATCCTCTGGGCCTCGTACCTGTAGCAGCAGCAGCTGCACCAGTCGCTCTCCCCTGCTCTCACCCCTTCTGAGACGGCCGCTCCATCATCTTTTGTTAACAGAGCAGCCTGGTTGAGTGCGGGGGTGGCACGACAGGGGCCATTATGCCTTCAGAGAGCAGCGCGGCGAGAGAGGGAGCTTAGGCTCCTCAGGAATGGGTACTGTACTGGTTACAACCCCCCCCCCCCATACACACACACACTCACACTCACACACACACACTCACACACACGCACACACACCAGCCCCATATGGCCCTATAAACAGGCTGGAGGCATCTCATCAGACATTCAAATCGACAGCAATTTCCTGGTGATTGACGGGCGGGCGGGCGGGCGGGGGGGCGGGGAGGGTGGCGCTGGGCGCGGGGCGCAGCGGGAGCGGAGCGGCACAGGCGCTGTCACGCGGGGCGCGGCGCGCCGAGGGGAGAGCGGAGAAGGGCTCGCCAGCGGTCATTATCTCGCTCCTTCTCCTCCTTCTCCCGCGCAGTGTGACGCCCTCACTCTCTCTCTCTCTCTCTCTCTCTCTCTTTATCTCTCTCTCTCGCGCTGCTTTCTCTGCTTCTCCATTTGCTCTTTAAAGATGTCTCCTTCTCTCTCTCTCTCTCTCTCTCTCTTTCATCCTCTCCCTCTTTCAATCACACACGTCACCGGCTCCTGCTTAATGGCAGGATATCAAATGTATATCTTTTGCTGTGAATCGTGTAATGTGGGCTTGATGGGCTGTGGCCTGTCAGTAGCTAAATCTTCTCCTAAAGAGTTTATCATGGATCACCACTCAGACGCAGACCGGCCTGTCCTCTCCTCCTATAGTTGCTCTGATCCCCCAAATTGACTGCATTTTTTTATACATAGACAGGATTTGTCTAACAGAATAATCCAAATTTGCAGCCCCCCTAAACATGGGGGTCATCCTAAACCCAGCTGCCAAATTTGGGTCACTATTTGATTCTTATTATACCCTACGGCCCCAACTCAACAAAGATAATAATACCCACATTGCTTCACTCTACCAAAAATAATCATTTGCCAAACCGCAACTGTGACCTCATAAAGAATGGCTGGTTAGGATTTTTGTCGCTGTCTCTCCATGGTGGCCCGAAAATGTACTTTATTTGTATTATGGTACTGCAGTGAATCATATATAATTCATTCATATGTTATAGTTTATTAATCTCTTTTTTTGGTAGTCTATCACACAGTTATGATACTATGGGATTCCTTTTTACTGTTTCCTCTCTTTTCAGCATCCTGAATTTTTCATTGATTTTTTCCCCCAAGCCACCCCTCAACATAACAGGCACCAGATTTGAGTTCAGATAGAAAATGCTTGTAATCATTCCAATGCCCAGCTCAAATGGTAATGAAAACAGTTATCCATATTCATGAAGGCACAAACCATTCCAATCAAATGAAACGAATACTTCAATGAGGCCATTCCTTCTTATACAAACAGTTATTTGTCGAGTAGTCTCAGTCTGATAGTGATCTGTTGGCTAACCAGAGTTAGGCTATTGTCAGTGAAAGTGTTGTTCTTCCTTGACCTTTGACCTGGTCTCACCATTTGTCTGTGCTGTACCAATCGGTGGCTTTGCGGTCAGTAGGCAGGCAGCTTGCTGGTCAGCAGTCCAGCAGCATGTTTACTCCACTCTGGTGACTTCTGTCACCTTGACTCCTTGGAAGCAGCACTCCCCCCCTCCCCCCCCTTCCTCCTTCCTCCTTCGCTCAATTGGATTAGGCCTCATCGAATACACCCACATGCAAAATCAACAGTTGGTGGAGGCGTTTGCGTGCGGCCGGCCTGCTTAGAGGCTCTGACCGTCGGCCAGCAGCCAACAGTCAGCGAAGCCTCCCTCCCCCCCTCCCCCCTCCCCCCGGCCTCCCTCCTCCAGACGTGCTCCCCCACAACCTGATTGGTTCATGGCACAGAGAGTGCAGAGTGAAGTGGGAATGTTTGTCGAGTGCAGAGATGCTGATTACGCAACTACCAGCAAATTGTGTGGTAGGAACAGGCATCTTATTAATGTTTTAGAGTGCTAGGCCAAACCTACAACTGATAAGAAAGAATAAGAAAAGTCCTCACTTTACATGCAAAAGTGTTTGTTGCACAGACGTGTTTCGGCGTGGTGCCTTCTTCAGTGTGCTCTTACCAATAGTGCAATAACCGGTGGGTCGAAAGCGCACCTATTAGCATGGCGCTAGCTGGCACTGGCGCCGGTGCCGCTCTCTATGGCACAGCAGTAGCAGCGTAAGCCCCGCGGCGTGGACCTCTGCCATGTCTGGCTCCGAGGTCTTAACCGGCGGATGAATTACACGGCGGCCTGAGCTCATTTGGGGCCGGTCGGGGAGATAGGTTTGTGTTGTTGTTTGGGGAAAGGAGTGTTGTCTGTGCGGCAGATGCTCGCTCGCGGCAGCTGCGGCGCTTTGGCGTTCTTATGGAAATTGACACGCCAGCTGTTGGGCTGTACTTACTGCAGTTTAACCTCCGCTAACTTTGACTCGGGCATTAATCTTTCAGTTTTGGGGCTGCGGCGCGCTAAGGAGGCGGCCTACTGTCTGACTTGGCATAAGGGGCTTTTGTGTGTCATTGGGACATGTCTGTGTGTGCATGGATGTGAGTATGTGCATACACCTGTGTATGTGTGTGTGTGTGTTTGTGTTTTTTATGCACGTGTGCATAATATGTGTGTGTGTGTGTGTGTGTGTGGGGGGGGGGGGGGGGTGGAGTACTGATTTGTACTCAATTTGTGTGTGCATGAGTCACAAATGTGTAGTTGTGTGTGTGTGTGTGTGTAGTACACAGTTTCACATGGTAGTGAGAGGGGTAATGTGTTTTAAGAGGGTGTATATGTAATGAAGAGGCACACATATTTTTGCATGTGCCTACGACCTCACACGTGTGCACACATACGACACATATATATGCCTTTAAAATGTGTAGATGAGGAGCTGCAGAATAAGTGGGAAAAACAGCCTCTTTTCCTCAGTTCACTTTGGGGGGAGGGGGAAGGCAGCGCGCGAGCAGAGCGAAGACTACGAGGAGTGAGAAGAAAGGCGAGCGAGTCATCGCTGCGCTGCCTTCCCTAGCAACAGGCACTTTTCCTTGATCCTATGCCTCCCAGGGAGACGCTGATTTTTGACTTGTTGTTTCTTGTTGTTGTTGTTGTTTTTTTTGTTTTTTTTTGCATATTCTTGATTTGTGAAGGGAGGATGCTGAAGTGAAGCGAGCAATCTAATGTGACAGCGGGTTGCGATGCTCATCAGGGAGTGTGTGTATGTGTGTGTGTGTGCGTGTGTGTGTGTGGAGAGGGGTGAGTTGCTGTGTGAAACACACACTTGGAAGTAACACAGAGCGCAGCTGAGGTTTGGATCCCCCTCTCCTGTCACACATCCTCCAGCAGATCCAGTTCTCACCTGAAATGTCTTAAACTCCTCATGTGATCCCCCCACCCCCCCTCTCCACCCCCCTCTCCACCCGCTGATGGAGCGCTGTTGTCTACTCCCTGGGTATGCCTACGCGCTCACCGTCCTCGTTAATATCAAAGCTGCCTCAGTTTCCCTTCATTGAGTTTCTCTCTCTCTCTTATTCTCTCTCTCTCTCTCTTATTCTCTCTCTCTCTCTCTCTCTCTCTGATGCCGTGTGGTTGTGTGGTGGGCCCTTCAGTGCGCTGGGAGGTGCAGCTCACAGGATGAAGGCGAGTGTCTGGGAAGGCTGGAAGCAGCAGGGGCCGTGGGGGGGGGGGAGCTGTGCAGGGGTGGAGGGGGTGGACAGGGTGGACAGAGGGGTGCTGGTCGTGCTGGCGGTCAGACAAGGCCGTGGCCGCATAAAGACCTCTGATTGGTGCTCAGAGGAGGAAGGCAGGAGTGGAGGAGGAACCCCTGGCCTGAACACAAGTGAATGAGAAGTGAAAACGCCTAACCTGATAGCCTGATAACCTGGTGGGTTTGTGAATGAGAGAGAGAGAGACAGGCAGACAGCCAGAGAGACGGGCAGACAGACAGACAGACAGACAGGCAGGCATATGCACAGACAGGCTGATGGGGACAGACAGGCTGCTGGGGACAGACAGGCTGATGGGGACAGACAGTGGGCAAACACGGCTGAGTTGCTGTTTAGAGCTTCACTTGCCATCCCGCCCCCAGCCGCTTTTGTCTGCCCGCTCACTGAGTGACTTGTGGCGACCTCTCCTGCTGCTGGGGCCAGGGGTCAGCGCCCTCTGATGTCCAGTCCCATGAGGCCTGTGGCCCCGGCCAGAGCAGCGCGCAGCGCGCAGAGCCCAGAGGTCTGGCCTGGCCAGTCTGGTGGAAACACAGCGAGAGGGCAGCGCAGCACAGCACAGCCCGTCTCACAAGCAGGCTCTCAACACGCTTTCCGCACTATTTAGTACGAGTGCATCAGCTCCCAATTAGCCCTGTGTGTGTGTGTGTGTGTGTGTGTGTGTGTGTGTATGTGTGTGTGTGTGTGTGTGTGTGTTTTTCTTGGTATTGTGCTGCACACGTACAAACAGTTGCTCTGGGTCTTGTTCGGTATGGTTGAGCATTTGAAAGCCATTTCCTAATTTGTGCCATTTTGGGGCGTTTTACAGAAGAAAGGTACTCTAGATGACATCTTGCAGTCATTCATCCTATAAAATGGTGAGAGGTTTTCACAACAGGAAGCCGCAGATGTGTTTTGCTAATGCTGCACGTTTGCCTCCTCCGTCTTCCCCCTTCGACGTGTTTGCGCTGCTCGCGCGCGCCGTGGCTTTTTCACTCGGCGTGAACCCCGTCGCTAGCGAACGCAGCCTCGGCAGCCGGCTCATTATCCACAATATGCCGGGGCCGCTGATGTATGAGCGTAATTGAAGTAATACTGCCGGAGCGCTGAGCCGTGCCAAAGACTTCTACATCTGACCTTTCACAGCCTCCGAGTGGGGCTCGCCGGGGTGGGATGGGGCGGCGGTCGAGGAGATCAGCACAAATTGTCGGACAAAAAAAAAATGCTACACATTTTTCTTGAGATTTGGCTAGTAGCTCCTCCGTCATTGTTTGTTAAAAAAAGATGATGGCAGGGTGGGAGGTGAGTGCTGTTGTTGGCTGTGCTGTGCCTCTGTGCTGAACCACAGGCTAATTAGTATGTGGCTTTTGTTTCCTCGCGCCACCGTCTCGTGTGCCAGTTCGGCGGAGGGCTCGCCCGTTCCTTATTGATTGCGAGCGAAAATAGCGCTTCCTTCGTTTGAGCAGGAAGTTGGTGGCATGTCACGGAGTGACACGCTGACACCCACAGTCAGGGAATCAATTGTCAAAGCCCTTTTTTAAGCCAGCTCGAGGTATTGTTTTGCCTTTGTCGTTTTATTGGCCTCACTAGAATGGCTGTGACTGGCAGGCTGGGTTGAGTGCGGTTCCACTGCACCAAATGTGCACCGTGTGCTGCTGGATACAGCCCTTTGAGCCCTAGTGCAGTCTGGGTGCCAAGACTTAAAAGTGATAAATCATTGCCAAGTCTTAGACCGCAATTAATGATAATGCATTAGAACGGAAACCATCAACACAGGCTAATCAGTCATTTAAAGCTTGTGGTCGTGCATTTATCCCTACAGACTAGAAACAAACAGGAGATGTGAGGTTTAGACAGAATTAGTAGGAGACCAAGCTCTTGGATTTTGGTCTTGGTCTTTAAAATCTCCTACATGAAAGGTTTCAGGTATTTTCCTAATAGTAGTTGCTCATTTGATGGCGGGTTCTCTTTCTGTTTACTTTGGGAACGCCACAGTTTTCCACCTTTTGCAGGAGAGAGGTTGGGACTGGAGCCTGCAGACAAGGGCTCTATGGAGGTAGGGCTGGCTGGCTGCACCTCTGGGCCAGTGTGGATGTAGGCCAATAGAGCAACAGACCAAAGGGCAAAGGAGGCAACACGCGCTTCTCATAGTCATTTAAATATAGAGGAACAATTTATTGTCATGTTTTTAAGCTTACCGCTGTAATTATTAATAAGTGCTGTTCAGTTATCTTCTTTCACATATGTGTCGGCAAGACTTGTAATTATGACCATGTGAAACTTGACATATTTTCTTTTTTTAATTTTAGCCATATGTACTGTCTCAACATGCACTATCTGTCCATCTGTCTACCCATCCGTCTATCACACACATATGCAGCCCCCCCCCACATACACACATACACATACACACATACACTCACATAATAATAACAGATCAATTAATATATTTATTTTTGCATGATAGTGAACGTTGTAGTGTATTTGACTGCATATATTTATGTATTATAATAAAAGCAAGTCCTAGCAGGTTTATATCAAAGACGAATTTGCATATAACAAATCGATGTGTTCCTGAAGCTCAAGCCACGGAATTTGTTTTTCTGTAAAGAGAAGAAAAGCACAGGTCAAACAAAACTCTGCCTTTCTGGCTCTAGATGATCAACATCTTCTTGGCTGTACAAAAACAAGCAGGGTGTTGCCAAAGAAATATCATCTCTAAGGCCTCATGTTTCCCCTCCAAAATATCAATGAAAAACGATTGATGTTGTTTCACCTCAAAGGAAATTTAGTTTCAACTTTTTTCGACGGCGGCAGTGATGGATTTTTGCTGGCTGGAGACTTGGGGTCAGTGTGTGCCGTGGCTCATCAGGGTTATTGTGGATGAAGACCGTCAAAAGTAGTTCAGAAGTATCTGTGAAAAGACTCCCCCTAAGACACCCCTAATCCATTTCATTTGCTCTGCTACCTCCAAACTTCCAAACCATTTGTCCAGCCCAGTCTCTCTCCCTCTCTCTCTCCACCCCACCCCACCCCACCCCCTGTCAAATCCATTGCCCCATTCCCCCCATTGCTCTCAGGGCTTTGGTGGGGAGGTGTAACAGAGACCACAGACAGTTAGGAAAAAAAGCCATCTGGCTGAAATGCTGTGTGTGTGTGTGTGTGTGTGTGTGTGTGTGTGTGTGTGTGTGTGTGTGTGTGTGTGTGTGTGTGTGTGTGTGTGTGTGTGTGTGTGTGTGTGTGTGTGTGTGTGTGTGTGTGTGTGTGTGTGTGTGTGTGTGTGTGTGTGTGTGTGTGTGTGTGTGTGTGTGTGTGTGTGTGTGTGAGATGGGGGTTGTGTGGAGTGAGGAGTGAGAGAGAGGGAGGGAGGGAGGGAGTCATGCTGGGCAATCAGAATGACAGACAGCAGTGAAAAGTGTTTTGCGGGCTCCCACATATATGTGAAGTAGCCCGGAGTTGTGAGCTTTCACAGCTCCCTCTGGTTTGCAGGTAAACACCAGCTTGCTGCGAAGTGCCCGTCCTTCTCTCTCTCTCTCTCTCTCTCTCTCTCTCTCTCTCTCTCTCTCACTCTCTCTTTCTCTTTCTCTCTCTCACACACACACAATGAATTCCTTTTTTTCCCCTCTTCCTCCCACACACGTCCTTGTTCTCTCTGTGTGTATGTTGTAGACGTATCTAAACGGCTGTGCCGTGGGCTTTGCTGGGTTTGTGCGCTGGTGAACTGTAAACACACAGGTGCAGGGGAGCTTGTCACCCAGATGAAGTGTAGAACTGTGTTGATACTTCCACTGCAGCTCCTCTGCACCGCCCCACAGAGACGGCTTGATCTCCCTCCCAAAATATGATAATTCTTTAGTCCAATGTTCCATCACATCCCCCCCCCCTTTCTTCCCATGGCAGCCCCTTTTTTTCCCTCCACCCTCCACCCCACCCTTCCAAAAAAAAAAAAAAAGAAAAACCCTTAATGTGTGGAGCTTCATTTTTCACTAGCGCCAAGCGTCTCTGTTGTGGGAGAAGAGGAGGCCGCAGGAAGTCTTTCTCTCTGCCAGGCTGGGCCTCTCGCGTTCCTGCAGCCTCTCCGGCCGTTCTCATGGCGCTCCCCCCCACCTGCTGGGACCCTGATCCCGGGCCCAGAGCGGCACTCCGGCGGGGGGACAATTACTGCCGCGCGCAGCCTTTGATCATCTGACCACATGGAAGCACAACAGCTGACCACATGTTTCAGCCGACAAGCAGAGGGAGAGGGAGAGGGAGAGGGAGAGGGAGAGAGAGGGGCAAGGAGAAGAGGAGGAGAAGGAGGAGGAGGAGAGATGAGAGCGGGCAGTCATGGGGGGGTAGTCATGGGGGGGGGTAGTCATGGGTGTGTTGTGCTGAGGCAAGGGGGATGGGGGGCAGAGAGAAAAAGGATTGAGGGGGGGCAGCTTATGCCTTCTTTTTATCTCTACCTTTCCTTTCTTTTCTGTTGAAGCCTGTTCTTTTTTGGAAAAGGGATCAGGGTGGGGGGTGTTGGGGGACTGTGTAACGATAGGCTAGCGTGTCGTAAACAGTTTTGTTTTTATTTATCAGCTACATTATAGATTTGGACTCTGTCTGAAAAGTCCATTACAGCCCAGAGGAGGCCAATGTGTGTAAAAAACCCCCAAAGTTTCTCTCTCTCTCTGCGTTTTTTAATACCCCTGCTCTGTTTGCGGGGCTGGTGGGTTTTTTTGCGAGCGCGGGAGGAGTAATTGGAGGCGGTGGAGTTAAAGTGAGTGCTAATTCTCCTGTCATTGGCAGCCAAGTTGTCAGCGGTCCAGCTGGGCCTGTGCTCAAGCCGTTTCGCTGGTCAAGATTCAAAGTGCCCGTCCACCAAAGTCAAAGCTGTCCCGCTCGCCCGCACCAGACGAGAGCTGCCACTGCAGCATGCTCACCCAAAACACACAGCTCTCTGTGTGTGTGTGTGTGTGTGTGTGAGTGTGTGTGTTTGTGTGTGTGTGTGCGTGAGTGTGTGTGTGTGTGTGTTTGTGTGTGTGTGTGTGTGTGTGTGTGTGTGTGTGTGTGTGTGCGTGTTTGTGTGTTTGTTCCAGTGTATGATGGTGTGTGTGTGTCTCTGTGAGTGTGTGAACGTGTTTGTGTCGGGGTTTTGGAAGCGAGATCAATGATTTCTGTTTTAAGAGCACATAAACACTCACAATTATACTTGTACTATGGGCAGCACAGATTGTGTGCGGTCTGTCAGGTGGATGTGGTGGGGACGCCTGGGTTTGGACAGGAGCGCTGGCTGATGTCTGAGTGCGTGGGAGCGGCAGTGTGCCGTGTTGAGCCACTTCATAATAGGGGCTTTATGAGGAAACCTCATGGGAACCCAAACACAACACACAGGGAATGGAGAAGGAGAGGAGCATCTTTTCCGGCTGTCAGGCAGTTTTTGACTTGGCAGCTCGTGGGGCAATGCTGATTGTCAGGGCGCTACATCTGAAGATGTGTGTGTGTGTGTGTGTGTGTGTGTGTGTGTGTGTGTGTGTGTGTGTGTGTGTGTGTGTGCACGTGTGTGTGTGTGGATACGTGTATGTGTGATGCCGTGTGTGATGCCTCTTTTTCGGCCCCATTTTGACAAACAGAACCATGTGTGACAGAGATGGCTTTGTGCTGGCTACACAGCATGCTAAGTGAAGCTCCATGGCTGGCCGTTTGAAGCGGGGTTTAGGGAGTTGAAAGCAGGATGTGATCTTTGATCTGGCCTCACCTGGTTCAGCCAGCCTCTCAGCTGGCCCTTCTAGAGAGCCTGACCTGGGAGATGGTCTGAATTAGCCGTGTGTGTATCTCTGTGTGTGTGTGTGTGTGTGTGTGTGTGTGTGTGTGTGTGTGAGAGAGAGAATGTGTGTATGTTGTCTGGTGAGGGAGAGAGAGAAAGTGTGTGTGTGTGTGTGTGTGTGTATGTGGGCGGAGAGATGGGGCTGCTGTTTGTTTTTAGCCTGTTTTCGAGGGATGGCCCCTTCGAGTGTTCCCATTGTGAAGCAGATCACTTTAGCACATTAAGGCTGCATGAAAGGAGGCTCTTCACTGGCTCTCGGGCCCTGGCTGAAATCACAGGGATTGTTTTGACTGGCTGCCACCTTTTCTTCTGGCCACACGGCCGCCCGACAGACGGAATCTGACTCAAAAGAGACAGACAAGGAGGACAGCCCAACAGGACATGCCCAGATGCACACACACACAGGCACACACATTTGAACACCACACACACACACACACACACACACACACACACACACACACACACACACACACACATACTCACTTGCATGACTAAAAATGGCAAGGTTTCATGTTAGAAGTATAATTAGTGCACATAGAGTATTTTTTAAAAAAGGAAAAAGTTGTCACTTTTAATGAAGCAAGGCTGTGTGTGTGTATGTTTGTGTGTGTGTGTGTGTGTGTGTGTGTGTGTGTGTGTGTGTGTGTGTGTGTGTGTGTGTGTGTGTGTGTGTGTGTGTGTGTGTGTGTGTGTGTGTGTATGTGTATGTATGTGTGTGTGAATCTCTTTCAGGTCTGTTCCGCCTCGTCACCCACCAGTGCTTCACCATTTATCAAATGAATCATTAGGGCCTGATTTGTAAAGCAGAGATGCAAAAGCAATTTATACTAATAGACCAATTACTTTCTGTCAGCTCACATAATTGCCATATACTCTCCAAATTGAGTTTGTATTTAGGGTTGGTGTTTTTAGCAAATAACATTTCCAGATGTTTTCAAAGGTGTGTAGTTCTCTAAATTTGTTATCATGAAATGCAAAAATGTTGCATAATAGGACAACGTATTATGTTGACATTATACTCTATGTACACAGCAACAAAGTCTTTTTAATTTCCAAAAATAGCATGTCATAGTTTCCCAGCAGCTTTCAGAGCAGTGTAAACAGAAGGGCTTTAGTTGTGTATCTTCTGTAATTGAGAGAAATGGCTGCTATCGCCTGGCTTGAGCGCGCAGACCTCCTCCCCCACTAGACAGGCCGATATTGAACTGGGGGGAACAGATTGTCCGCTGGGGAAGCATTGCTCCAGTTACTGCCACTTCCCGTATTTATTCTGCTTAAGTTCATAATTATTTTTATCCGGCAGTTAAAAATAATTAACAAGTCATGCTCTTTTGTCATCCACCGTTACACATCCTGGGTCTGGCAATGAAAGGCTTTTCCATAAGCACGGCCACATAATAGTGTCAAAATCCATTTTAAAGAGCAGTAATTCAGGGGTTTACAAGACTCCATAAAACCTCTACATGCCCTGGTAATGAGAAGCATGAATGGAAAGTTGGAGCTGCAGGCTAGGCCCTACATATGGAGAGAGGAGAGGAGAGTGAGTGAGTGAGGGCAGGAGAGAGAGAAGGAGAGAGAGAGAGAGAGAGAGAGAGAGAGAGAGAGGAGGGGAGAGAAAGAGAGAGAGATTGAGAGAGCTAATGCAGGACAGAGAGGTTGACTCCTGTCCTGGACTACTTTATTCCAGCAAGCATGCAGTATTGGTTGGATTATTTATTTCACCTTGTGACATGATATTTCTGAGCTTGAGTTTTATTATCAGTTTGTTAAAGCACTGATTTACTGAAGGTGGAAGTGCTGTGCAAAATGTGTGAACAGAGACAAATGGTCTGAAGAACAAATGAGAACACAGAACTAAGGCCTACACTTTAAATTGAACAATTTTAAATGTCCAAACAAAATTGTAATACAAAATTGGCCTTGAATGTCTGGCTCTGATAGCTCCAGTCATGGTATCTGAAAACAATGTGGTCTAGGTATAGTAACTGAGTATTCAGCCCCTTCAATGTTGTAGGTGGCGTTCAGACAGGCTTGATTTGGGAAACTGACACACTATGAATGATTCCTGGAACATTCAGTTATTCCTCACAAGACATTCAGGGAAAAGGCTGTCAAGAAATATTCAGTTGATTTGCAAGTACGGTTTCAGAGGGAGGAGCCACTATAGACCCATTTAAATCATATGGAACATACCAACATGTTTTTGGTGTTTCAGGAGACAGAGAACAAAGACAGAAAGTCTGTACTCCAAAATAAATCCTATTCCATGTAATTATCCCAGGCATCTGAAGGGAACAAACATCATATTACAGAACCACATTAGAGTATTTTGTTTGTGGATTTGGAGATGCGCTGTGTGAAGTGTGTACTCTGAAGACGGTGGCCTCTATGGTTTTGTACAACTCCAGCTAGCTCTGAAGAGTTCTAGATGCAGCAGTCCTTCGTGGCTGCATAGCCTCAGTCCCCAGCGGATAATGACACATCATTTCCTTCATTTACTCCTCTCTTTGAGAGTAACATTCCAGCTGCACCCCTTGCTGACCAACCTCCTGAGAGTCATCTCTTACAAGGATACAAGGATACAAGACTTGGACAAACATTTGCAGGCCATGCAATCACACAAGTGATTAATGCCTCACTGAATTCTGGTACTCTTCCTTCTGCATTTAAACTGACTTGGATAACACCTCTGCTTAAAAAAACTTCTCGCACTCTCACTCAAGTGTACAACTATTGGCTGGCCTCGCTCCTCCCATTCCTTTCTAAGACTATCTAAAGGGTGCTTTCCAAACAGGTCACAGAATTCCTCTCACGGAATGAAGTCCTTGATCCTAATCAATCCGGCTTTAAATGTGGCCACTGTAGTGAAACAACTCTGTTGTCTGTGACAGAAGCCTTAAAGGCAGCCAGAGTAGCTGCTTGGTCCTTGGTCATCTTGCTCGACTTATCGGGTGCTTTCGACATGGTCATCCATTGGCATCACAGGGGAAGCACGCTCCTTGCCTCATTGGGTGATGGTTCAGTGTGTCATGGCTTGGACAAACATTTGCATCTTATTTCCTCACCACAGGGGTATACCAAGGCTTGGTGTTGGGGCCCTTTGTCTTTGTGCTAGTGTGTGTGCATGGCTTCTCATACAGTATCATGGCTACGCAGACAATACCCAACTCTATCTGTCATTCCCGTCTGATGACCCATCATCTTGGTGCAGATCTCGCATTGTCTCTCTGCCATTTCTACATCACCTCCAACTAAACCTCTCTAAGGCTGAACTGCTGGTTTTCCCAGCCAAACTGTACACCACAACATCAACATCAAAAGTGACCTCTTGCTCCTACCAAGGTTGCATGAAACTTCACACTATACAATATAAGAAGAATCAGGCCGTACCTAACCCAACACACAATCCAGCTCTTGGTACAGACCATGGTTATCGCTCGCCTCCACTACAACTCCCTTCTTACAGGCTTCTGCAGTGAAACCAGTATAGATGGTCCAGAATGCAGTGGTGCGTTGAGCTCCGCTGGCTGCCTTTGGCTGCTCGCATCAAATTCAAGTCACTAAAACTTGCCTACAAAGTGATTGCTGGGTCTGCTTCCATTCACTTAAATGGGAGGCTTATGTTAACATCATGGCTTAACAACTTATGTTGACATCAAGGCTTATGTTACCCCTCGGCCATTGCGTTCCTCCAAGGAACGTCATCTGGTAATGCCGCCCCTACACTGTTGGCGATTCAGACTACTTTAATTTGTTGTTCCCCGTTGGTGGAACGTCCTACCATGTGCTACTAGAACAAGGGGTATCCTTCTCTATCTTCAAGAAGCTCTTGAAGACCCAACTCTTCTGAGTATACCCCCTGTTCTAACACATTTAACAACTCAACACACCTAACATACACTTACCAAGCATTTCATTTCTTCTCTCCTTCTCCTTATACCACTGCCTCCTTCAACTACATTTTAACTTATACTTAAACTTTTGCACTTTCAACGTCTGGTAGTAGTATTTATTGTAGTAGCAAGGTAACCTAAGGTTTCCTTTGCAATGTTGCTTGAATGTTACTCCTCAT
The DNA here is from genome assembly GCF_963854185.1 of Sardina pilchardus. Classification (NCBI taxonomy): domain Eukaryota; kingdom Metazoa; phylum Chordata; class Actinopteri; order Clupeiformes; family Clupeidae; genus Sardina; species Sardina pilchardus. Next base: position 27,687,587 of record NC_085014.1, read on the forward strand.
CAAAAGTGTGTTAAATGAAGAAATGTAAAGATGGCTTCTTTTTAAGCTGGCAGAGAAAAGACATGAGAGCCATTGAGAAGGGTGATTCATAGTAATTCACACAGTTCTCTCTAGGGGCCGGTGCTGTACTTAGCACACGAGTGGTCTTGAAAAAAAGGGAAGTATATGCTGTTGTATAGCAGTTTGTCAATACAACATTAGTCTGAACTGGTTTAGTGAGTTCAGCTGAACAGGAATGAATGAATGAATGAATGAATAGCAATCAATATCAGAAGCTGGTTGACCCTCATTTTTGGAGATTGATTGACTAGTTCTGTCAAGTGATTTACAGGAAATTATAGTCTTTGTGTTGAGAGATGCTGCTATATGGAACAAGATGAATGGCAGTAGTGACCTGTATTGGTGGTTTGTGTGTTGTTGTGTTGGTGTGTTATTTACATGTCATTTTAAAGGGCATGTGTATGTGTTGTTTTAAAGGCCTGAGGAGACTGTAGGGAAACCTTCACTCAATTCTCCTGCCACAGGTCGTCTTGGGCCAGACATAGGAGCCACTGACCGCCCCTGACTCTCCTAACCCTCTCACCCCCATGGCTCCTCCACAGTCACTCACTCACCCCTTTCCCCAGCTTCACGGTCTGCCCAGAGCTTGGGGTTTAACAGTCCTCTGCCCTGCTGGCCATTTACTTTAAGATTCTTGTAAATGTCCTTGACATTGATTTGAACCCAGGTAGCCCATATACACTGAGCAGAGTTTATGACTTAGAAATATGCATTCAGTTGTCAAAGTGAAGGCTGTGTGTGTGTGTGTGTGTGTGTGTGTGTGTGTGTGTGTGTGTGTGTGTGTGTGAGTGTGTGTGTGTGTGTGTGTGTGTGCGTGCGTGTGTGTGTGTGTCTGTACGTGCAAGCATGTCAGTGCGACAGTCCTGCCTTTACACTGGAACTCTCAAAACAGTAAACCGACTCATACTGGACAACATTAGTCACTCAACTGTTTCCAGTTTTTCAAGGTCTAGTAGTAGAACGGTAGATATGTGTTGTGATACCTTGCTCATTTGTTAACTCAGCCAATCAAAAGGATGCCAGACACAGTTCAAATGACAACCCGTATGGTAAAAATACTAAGTATCATTGCAGAACAGCACACTGATCTACTGCACTTCTAGTTTCTTTGATGGGTAGCTAGAGGCAGCATGCTGGAAAACTTTGATTCAAGCTGAACATCTTTGATGTTGGCATGGTCTTGCAAAGTCACTTCAGTCAAATCGCAGAGATGGCCTACCAGCATGATGCGTGATGTGTCTCGCCAGATAATGATCTCAGAAATATCACTAAATAATAAGCTGGAGGTTTCACCGAGCATAAAGAAGAAAGTTTGATGCTTTGTTGTGGTTTGGCCTTGGAATCTCTTCTTAAGAGAAATGTCATGCATCTTTATTGTGAGGTGTAGACTGAGGTATAGATGACCATATGATGTATGACTATATTGATGGTCAAACTTTCCAAAGGGAAAAATGACATCAATTATTTCCTTGCATGTGCTGCATATCTTGAATTTCCCCTTGGGGATCAATAAAGTATCTATCTATCTATCTATCTATCTATCTATATTGATACAAAGCACCAGTCAAATATATTTGTATATGTTCAATACATGAATAATATTTTCACCCTGAGAGGTACCTGTAGATGTGTTATGTTAGCTGTGAGCCACCAGCAAAGATCGAGTCGAGCCAGTGCCACCTGATGAGTCATGAATCCTGAAATTAGCAAGTGCAAAGAGACTCGTGTGAGCAACGCAAATCTCTACAGCCTCGCAAAGCTGCATGACAAACAAACAACTCTTCACGTGGATAGTGTTGATTCCAGAGGACCAGCAGGATATTTAAGGCCTGACGTTGTCGCAGTGTTAAACCCACCACAATCGCTCCAACGGGAAGTGAACCAAACCCAAAGCACTTGTCTCTCTCTGGTGACCAAACGCTCAGCTGTAATCATTTCCATGTAGCATTATGCTCATTTCTGCAGCAGTTATTTGTCTATGGTTATATGTACATCAGGCCAAATTGACTGCAAAACCACTAGGCCACCACAGTTCCCTCAGCTACTTCATACTTTGACTTGTAAACTTGTTTATGACATTCTCTTGCTGCAGTATTTTTTTCCCCCTTGGCAAGTGTATGTGTTCACACTTGAGAGGGCCTGGGCCACGTACATGTACTGTACGTGTGTGTATGAGAGTGTGCACATGTTTGGATTGGTGGGTGGATGGGGAATGTGGAAGGTTGGTTCTGGAGTGTGACCAAAACCAAACTATTCACATATTCACACCTCGAGACATGTCGTTTTATAACATCCTCTTGGAGCTCTGTTAGATTTCCGCTCTTGACAACCAAAAGCACATTCAATGTCTGCGACAGCTAGCGCCGTTTAAGGGTCATGCCAACGTGTGAACAAAGCCTTCTTTTGGAGCTACAGCAACACAACTCTCTCTTTAGTCAAAGCACTCCAAGTGTAATTCTTCAGACAACACAGCAAATCCATGATAGCAGCCAATCTGAAGGAGCTTGTGAAGGATCACGGGAGGTTCCTCGGTGGCCAGCAATGGGAGCGTCCAGCTGGTGGTCTGGGAAGACGGCGTGGTGGTCACTCAGAGCCACAGACTGCCTCAGCCCGTGAGTGCTAATTCCCCCCCACCCCAAATCCCAGCTAATGGCAGTCAGTGGGTATAAATTATTCACCCACATGTCAAGTCCATGACAGCAAAGCCCTCTTACATTTGTGACGACAGGCCCCCATGGTCTACAGTATCCCTTTGTAAATGGATGGAAGCATGCTTATGAAAACTGTTGGTGTTATTGTGGGTTCATACAAATTTGTGTGGATTTTTGTTGAGTGTGATTCTGGTGTTGGGATGTGGCGGTGACTGCAGCGAAGGGGAGCCAGAGGAGAGGTCACATCCACACTGGTCTGCCGGAGGACGTGTTTGTGGGGAGCAGCGAGGGACGGATCTGAGAGTGTTTTTTCCTCTTTCAATCACACTGATGATGGAGTTAAGGGCAGGTGGCCATGGACTGATGGAGATGCACTTAAACACAGTAATTTGTGGGCTACAGTAACAGTCTGGGGCATGACAGCGTGGCGGTGACAGTAAAATAAATAATCAATTCATTAAATAACGAGCCAGGCCACAACAATTTCCTTTTGTTCTGTCAATCCTCAGGCACTCAAAACTCATCAGTGGAGAGGCTAAATGAAAGGAGGGGAAAAAAATTAAAAGCCCGGTACTGAGGGCATGCTTTTTACTTATCAGCCTTCGATTACTTTTTAATTGGGGGACCAATTTTCTGACAGAATGGCTGGAATGTGTGTGTGGTATCGGAAATGACAGGTCTAATGGCTGATTGCAGCGAAAATGTCAGGGTGCTTCAGATAGGAGATGGTGAGATATGAAAAGCCGTCAGAGAGGCACAGAGGCGTAATGGAGCACAGAGGTGGGAGGGAGAGGGGCTCCTAATGTGTGGCTGAGTGTGAGTGTGTGTGTGTGGCTGTGTGTGGGTGTGTGGGTGTTTGGGGGGGGGGGGGGGTCTCTCTTTTCAACTCGAGACTGGACAGTCTGCTGGATTTGACATCAACGATGTAAATGTCCGTCCATGAGTCCTATGCGATGGCCAGGCGTATATATCATCTATGGTCAAATGTGTCTCATGACCAGCATAAGCTCCATACTAATGGGAAGATGGTGGCCCAAGTGGTAGAGCCTGGTGGCACCAGGGAAGCCAGAGTGCATGATAAATATGTATTTCATCTTCTACCGTGGTGGAGGTGGCTGTGCATTAATGTGTGAACTGCATGAGTAAGTGCAGGAGTAAAACGTAAGAAATGAAATGTTGGCATCAAGTGGTGATGTGCCATCACTCAGTAGGCCGTGAGTAGTCGGCAGAGCAAGAGGTGAACAGAGACTGCCTGCAGCTGCTGCCGCAAATGTCTGTTATTACGAGCTGCCGGGACTCATGGTGTGCATGTGTGTGTGCATGTGTGTGTGTGTGTGTGTGTGTGTGTGTGTGTGTGTGTGTGTGTGTGTGTGTGTGTGTGTGTGTGTGTGTGTGTGTGTGTGTGTGTGTGTGTGTGTGTGTGTGTGTGTGTGTGTGTGTGTGTGTGTGTGTGTGTGGAAGTGGAGATTTGGGGATTGGAGGGGCTGAGGGACAAACGGGCGTTCACAGGATGGTAATTCGTTCTTTTTTTTTTTTAGAGGAGTGGTGCCAAATCTCTGTTCTTCCAAATATACGTCTAAAACACCTCTAACATGTTATCACTACAATTCGACATAACCTATCTACATTTGGCTTAGAAATCATTGAAAATGATCCTATTCTGATGAATTTTGGCAAGCCGTTTGTTTTCTATCAGTATTTGTGCGTAAAAATACTAGGGTCTGCTGGTGAAAGGGTTGCTGACCCTACTTCTCACTTCTCTGCTCATGTTTTTTTTTTAATTCTTGTAATATACACACAGAGGGCCTCTTGCGCTTTATTGCTTAATAACGGACTAGTAATTACTTTGAACCCAGCTGATGAAACACTTTCTGAGGGCAAGGACAGCCAGACATTCGCAACGTTGCCTCACTGTATTTTGTCTCTCCGAGTTGCCTCTTGCCATAAATGAGACGCTTCTCGGCAAGACATACAGTCATTTTGGTTGTTTTTTTGGCTCCCAGCCTGGTAACTGTCAGCAGGGTTGCCATTTTCCCCCGAAAAATGAGAGGAGAGGTGGCTAGGCCCCGCCTTAGCAGACCGCGAGTGTGTGTGTGTGTGTGTGTGTGTGTGTGTGTGTGTGTGTGTGTGCAGGGGGGCAGATGCAACTTCCAAGAGCGTTTTTTACCCTCCTCTGGTCCGGGCCTCACAATGAGGAGTGCTGATTTTTTTGATAGGGTCCCGCTCTGAGGGGGGCCAGCCGGAATTAGAAGTGGATTAATAATTTTAAACAAGGTTAAACCTCCTTAATCTACATGCTCTGTCTGTCTGTCTGCCTGCCTCTGCGCTTAGCCATTAGGCCGTCTGCTGGGGCTCGACGGCGCTGCCCCATAATCAAAAGAGTCATAAAAAAAGTCACCAATCAACATTCCGGAATAATATATAAGTGTGACTTCTCAGCAAGGCTTCATCAGCAGCCATGTTGTCTTTCTGTCTCTCGGTCTCTCTCTGTGTGTGGCGTGGGCTAATAATGTATGGTCATCTAAGTGCGAAGACAGGCGCAGGCGGACTAAGAGTATTAGATCTGTCCTGTCTGCACTTAAAGCTTATGGAGAGGAGACTGATTATGTGTTTTACGCTATATGGCGATGAGTGGTGAGCCGCAGGTTTGTCCACGGTGCAGCCAGGGCCTTCCCAACTTTAATCACACGCAGCGCTGCGGTTTATCATGTCACTCACTAAGTCCTCCATCCACATCAGACAGGCCGTTGCGCTCCAATACGAGGAAAGACCCTCGACGCCATCGAGACCATCAGAGTCCGTCATAGACGCGGTATGGCAACAGGGCGCTGTGTGTGTGTGTGTGTGTGTGTGTGTGTGTGTGTGTGTGTGTGTGTGTGTGTGTGTGTGTGTGTGTGTGTGTGTATGTGTGTGTGTGTGTGTGTGTGTGTGCAGCCTCAGGGCTGTGCTAGACATCAGATCTGTGGCTGAAATGACAGGTGCAAGGAAAGAGTTAAAGTGTGTATGGAGGGGTGTGTCGGGGGTCTCGTGCGAGAGGCACAGCGCGCAGACAGAAATCACGGCACAAGGGCAGGGGCAATTTCATCCCAAGCCAGGAAGTCATCACACCTCCACAAACACGCTTGTGACACAATCAACCTCCCAAAGCTCTCTCTGCCTCGCTGCTACCACTATGTGTGTGTGCACATGAGGTGATTGTTGTTGTGTGTGTGTGTGTGTGTGTGTGTGTGTATGTATGTGTGCGCGGGCGCTTGTGTGTGTATGTTCATGCGTACAAGTGAGAAAAGTGTGTATCCTCTACATGGATGGAACGGAAGCAGGCTTGCTCACAGTTATTAATTTTAATTGTTCTGTTGCTTCCTCTGCCAAGACGTCTGGGTGCTTGCTCATGGCAGGGGCTCCTCCAAAGGGGCCCAAATTACTAACCTCGCTCTCGCAGCCTCTCTCTCCTCACCCCATTTTACCCCTCCTCGCCTTTTTTTCTGCAGGTCTGTGTTCTCTTTAATAGGCTCTCGTCCGTAAGGTGAAATCCTGATGAAAGAAATGAACAAATAGAGACAATGAAAAGCCAAATGAATAGGAATTTTAAAAAATCCCAGTAGTGGAAAAAAACCCCCCAATGTTTTTACCAAACTGGATAGATCTATAATTTTTTTTCTTTTTAATTTAGCCATTATAAAAATGTTCTGTGAATGTAGCTGGGACATTAGCCCCCTTCGGAGCTATTATGCCTGCTGTCTGGTGCTGCAATTTCACACTTCACTGACTCCGACAACCAGTCTACTTGAGTCTGGCTGCCCCAGATTTCACCTTATTTAGGTAATACACCAAAAATCACAGAAGCCTGCATATCTAACTTCAATATTTGATAGGCCTTCCTGTTATTGAAAGGTATGTGCTTTTAAAGACAAAAAATCTCAAATGATTTGTCAAGATAGTGTATGGACATGCTGACCATTTATATCAGAGATAGCTCTGTGAAGATAAACTAGGGGTGCCTAAAAATATTCTGGTAAAATAATCCTTTTGCTTTGTTGTGTCATGAAACTGTAACTATAAGGAATCTCTCTTTGCTCTGTTGACTTAGGAATCATATGGCCTATAGTTTCTTTTTCAGGCTCTTGTGGGCTTAAACGTTCCTTTCAAACATAGTTGAGATATCGTGTCAGTGGTGTGTAGAACAGTTTACTACTGGATGAGGTAAGGCCGTACAACCATGGAAGTAATGTCTTATTATATCACTTTTACATGGTGAGTAGTGTGCCTCCCCTCCTCTCCGTCAGCTTGTCATTTCTAATGCATGAACGACGGCATACTAAATGCAACAGCCAGACAGGCGAGTTAATATATTATTTATGTTGTAGAAGAATAAAAACAAACAGTGCGCACTGCACTGCTCGTCTTTGGCTTCCATCTGCGGACAGAGGTTTAAACCGCAGACATTAATTCAGGAAAGCCTCTCGAGTTTGCTGTAGTTATCAGACTATCCTCTCCTCAGTTTTGCAACCTCATGGAAACAGTAGAGCTACTACCTGTAGAAATACCAGCCGTGCGTGGATTTTAATGTGCTTCTTTAGCGATCGTTTAGCCCGCATCAACATATTTCTAGTGGTTCCAGTGTGCAGAAAATATTATTGTTCTATGAAGAATTTCCCATTTATTTTCCGGTTTGCTAGCAGAAACACCATTCTATCCGATACAGTAAAAGTTAAACGGACAGGCAAATTGCCGCAATCTGACCCCCTACTGCATGATTGAGGTTTCCTTGACATTCATTTCGAATGAACTGTTCAAGGACATGCCAAGTGAATTGTTAATAACACGATGCTGTGACTGCACATTTCTTTTCGTGAGAAATGCGTTTTAGTAGACCGTGGCATCCACGACTCATTTAAACGTGGTACATCACTGCTGTGTTCTCATAAAAAAAATACTTCACCTTGTTGCTTTTCATTTAGGACCTACAGGCCCATACCACAACAAAATACGACAATGTAGTTAAAAAGCAAGACCTTTAACAATAATATTAGGGCCTAAATAATAGTACAGCAATTACTATTAATAATAATGATTATTGTTTGTGTATTTTTCCTAAGTTTAAATGGGGTTATTTATATCTTCCTTGCGTCCTTGCAGAATTATTTATTTCAATATTAAAACAAAAATCAAATAAACAAACTAACATCCTTGAAAAGCTTCTTCCAAGATGAGGCTGGAGCGCTTTGAGCAGCGCTTGTTTTCGTGTCGCTCCCTACCTCCGTAAAAATTATGTCATAGGTCACTTGACAGGGAGGGGGCTTGGATAGGATTTCTAGCAGGCAAAATGGAAAATATTTCGAAATATTGCTTTTTTAACAAGGGGGATATCTTTTACGCCTCTCAAGATAGCCAGGTCTGGGTCTCCACATTTCCAACGTTCAGAATTTCCTGTCAACAATTTGGACAGTCTTCAGATGCGCGCAACATTTGTACACATTTACATTATAACTATGTTATATCCTATGTATGCATGTGCAAAAAAATCTGAGAGGTGAAATGTAAAATGAATGCTCCAAGTTTTTCTTTTCATCAGTAACAGGTGCCGTTGCAATCAAACTTGTCTGATGCATGTTCTTTCCTGAAGAACACCATTTGATTTAAAGTAAACAGAAATCATAAAGATAACTTATTTCAATCACTTTATGGCTTTGTCGTAGTATGCCTTTACAGTCATTCGCAATGCACAATGTTGTGCATTTTATAATGCACTTGCAGTGCCCCAAAACAGCAATACCCTTATTTTGAGCTGTTTTTAAAGGAAAATGGAAAAAAGCTGAAACAGAGGAAAAAAGCAATTACTTGGGAGATTGTCCTCCAGGCATTGAAAAGCTATCAGCATGAGGGTTCAGATAGGCTCAGGAACACCTATGGCCCCAGCATTATCCTGGCATGAGGTCGCTTTGGCAATAGTTTGGCAATTTCCGCCAGCACCTGGCCTTCCATCCCCCGCGTCCAGCCTATACATGCTGTCTTACTCCACCTTCATCACTTGCCCACTCACTCAGTCTTCTCTCTGTCCTATTCACACACACACACACACACACACACACACAGAAACACATGCATGCTGCTTAAAAATATGCTTGCATTCTGATCAGGAATTAATCTATTTTCGTTGTAATTTGACTAGACAACTGATACATTTCTTGAGTCTTGATATTGGAATGGACAAGTATTCCATTAATGTCATATGCTTCAGTAGTGTCTGAACAAAAGTATCTGACTACAAATGAACTGCAGGTGGCTCGCTGGTATTTTATTTTCCTCCTTACATCTGATAAAAATGTTATCTCTCACAAAGGTCTGTAGGCAGAGAGTCTGCCGTTAGATTCATTGAGTGATGTTGAACTGAGACAAAGAAAACATGTCCACAAAGGAAGTGATTGAGTTTTACTGGTGAAGACATGTCTGTTTAGTGCAAACACAGCCTCTATCTAACCTGATCTGCATCAAAATTATAACTGGAGTGAATTTTCCTAAAACACTGCCTGTGAAAAACATCGGAATAGAAGGTCGCTCTTTGCTGCCAGGAAAATGTGACCCTCATATTTGTCTCCTGATGGGACCAAAAGGCAGTGTGGAGTAGATTGAATTATCCTGGAGTTTGAAAATGAGGCGCTGCTTTTTTTGTGGGGGGGGGGGGGGTGCAGCGAGGCAACTTCTCATGTTGTGTCAGCTGTAGCCATATCAGGGCGACAACCCTTCTCACTACTAACCACCTCCATTTGTAGTCCAGATAGATGTGTTTGGTCTGACCGCCGGCCAGTGTTTCGGCAACTGTCAGTGCAGGCCCGACAACTGCTCCTCTGCCTGCGTCCAACCCCCTCTCATTTGCAGGTGTTGATATTGGGGGTCTGGGTGCCAAACTTTTCCAGACCTCTCCTCACACCCCCTGTCTTCTGCTCTCGCCTGTGTGATTTGAGCTGACCTGCTCTTTCACATTGGGTTAGCCACAGATAGATTTTTGGTCTGTTAACGTTACATTTGAAGTGGAACCCCATACGTAATGGTTTGACTGGAAACATTACTGCAACTCACTGTGTGATTGCCACTCAATGCTAGTTGTAGACTGTCCCTGTGACCATGTTTACAATGCTGCTATTACCAACTGGGCTCTGGACAAGGCCATGTGTGCCCATGTGGCTAATAGAGATAATATGGTGTTGAGGCTCAGTAAGCTAGCTTAGGTGTCGAGATCTACAGCCTCTTACCAAGGAAAAGTCCTGATAGAATTGAGAGACCTCTCTCTCTCTCTCTCTCTCTCTCTCTCTCTCTCTCTCTCTCTCTCTCTCTCTCTCTCTCTCTCTCTCTCTCTCTCTCTCTCTCTCTCTCTCTCTCTCTCTCTCTCTCTCTGGGACATACACATCACATCTCTCGGTCGTGGTTGTTTTCCCTACTCTACACTTCCATGGTCTCGATTCCGTAGTTTTGTAAACACTGTGTGCAGCCGTTGGGTGTGTGAGTTACGCCTCTAGTGGTACAACTGAGGGCTCCTCGGATATTCAGTGAGTCATCTTGAAATCTACACCTGATGATTCGAAAAGGCTTTTAATCTAATCCAATATACGTAATAACATTCAGTTATTCTGTTTCATTTCATTTGAACTTCAACGTTCTCCTCCAAAGTCATCTGCAGGAACGTCTCCTGTTGAGAGAAATAATAATCTTCTTTCTCACCATAATATAGTGTTTTCGTTGCATTGTGTTTCTAAACGGAGGTCCAAGCCCTTGTTGACATGCTCGTCCACCCACTGGCCCGGGCGTCGGCCCAGATGAACGGTGTCATGTCCAGCTAGAGCCGCTCCGCTGCCCGTGGGCCACGCAGAAGAGGAGCTGTAGGCTCACACCACACGTTTGGTGTTGGTGCTCTCTGTGTGTTTATGCTGTAGCTTGATAGGGCATTGCTCCACAGGATGGCTTAGATGTGTGGTACCATTACTCAGATACAGGATGGTAATGTAGCACGAGGCTGTGTCAAAGAAGACCTCCTTAGCTAATTGAACCAGTAATAGTGACACTACTTGGAATAACTTTGTGTTTTTTCAAACCACTCTGATGGGCATGGGTTAGAATTCAATGATACTTTGGCATAATGCTGAAGCTGAACACTCAAACGGACAGTACTCTCAACATCAAGACTATCCAGTGCTAGTGGTTCTACCGTGATTTCCAGAGCCAGTCACCATGCAGGCTTCGGGTTAAGGAAGCGGACCTCGCTGTCTTGGTTTACTGGAGAGAGAATTCTTGATAGTCAGGCTATCTCCTCAGGTGCATTCACTCCTGCATATAAAATAAGTTGTTTACAGTTGAAATTACTACACAATCGTTAAGAAACTTGTCTCCAGACAGAAACAAATTATAATTCCTACTTTACTGGTAGGCCAAAGTAAACATGTTAACAAAAATAAATAAATGAGTCAATGCTGAGTATGTTTTGATTGATTCTCTGAAGAGCAAAGTTAGATAAACAACACACACACACACAAATATTTTCCTCGCTTTAAAACCACCATGAGAAACATTAAATGGAATGAGCTATATGCAGTGAACTTCCTCAATTTAAATTAGTTTGGAAACTTTTTCATATCTTGTAAACTTAAAACAGCTACAGTTATACTTATTGTTATCACCTACACCAGTTTATAAACTAAAACAAACTACCCCGGACTCATTTGAGAGAGACAGATGACATGTCGTTGTGAGAAGACCTTAGGCTAATATCCGTAACCTTGTAAGATTCTTGTAATTACGCAGATGGACCAGTCGAATGTAGGAACTCACATTACAAGAGTGTGGCAATCTGCTGTAATCGTTATCTAGTTCTACAAAGATATCCTCATATATATATTTTTTCAAATGCCTGTCATCTTAACAGCATAGCATTAATATGCATGATTTAGGATTCACAGTGGCTTTCAGTTGTTAAGAGTGGAGGTAGGCAGGAGAACGCTGATTTGTGCTTCTTGCCCACCCCTCGAGGCGAGACATTAGCCCAGTGGGGTATCCGTGCGCTCTCCTTACAAAAGAAGGACCTCTTTTCAGGTGCAAACTTTGCTAAGTTAAATATGGCAGAAGGGAACTAAAAAAAACAATCACACGTTACAATCCTGACGTCTGAAAAGAGCATCCAAAAACAAACGGGATTGCGCCTCTTTAAACAAATACTGTGATTAGTGTGATCAGTCCAACTTTTTATTTATTTATTTATTTGTTATCCTCTAATTTCCAAAGCCTTCCACTCACCAAGGCTAATCTTACATTTGTCCACAAATAGCAAGTTACTCTGTGAATTGAAACGAGGGATGTTCTTTGCACAGACAACTCATAAAAGAGTATATGAAAACCATAGTTCTGACAGCTATAAACCTGCTATTTCATCCAACACAAGACTGGACCATGCACTTATGTGATTCCGCTGACTTTATTTGACTAGAAGTTTTCTTCATGGGGAAATGAATTAAATGAAATCTGAAATATGAGAGTGTTGACATGCCGTGGTTTTTACACGTGCATGGCATGCAGAGCAATGCAGAAAGGAGGTAAATGGCTCGTTAACGCTCGTTTCATTCGCGGCCAAAATGAACTTGTCAAAACACAACACATCACACCACACCACTGCAGCGAAACATCTGCCTTCTTGAATGGAGCGTTTGCTCCACTTCTCACTCCAGGGACCCATTAGCTTCTACGCACTTGCGAGCTCCGTAGATAAATTCATCAGGTTTGTGACACCTTCCCAGATGTTAGGGCATTTAGACCGTCTCAGACTAATAGATTACCCTATTTTCGTTTTAGCACTTTTACGTGGAAACATTATCTTGGGGTAATTGGGGCCGCCTTGAAATCAAATTAGTTATTCAGTGGTGACACATTGGTGTGTCTGACTCCTTTGAGACTATAAACAAAAACCCAGTAAATGGGTGGAAAGATGGCTAGTTTGTTTATAAATACAAGTGGCTGTCATCGTACTAAAAACAATAAACGGATGCCACTTATTCTCATCTTCGGTAGAAAACGCTCACATAATGTTCACAGGCATCTATTACATGCTTTTGTAAAATATTTCAGATACAAAAAGGCAAATGGGCCTGAAACAATGTCTAACTTCCATTCCAGTTCTTAAGGGTCCGAATCACCATTACGAGAATAAGACAGCGGATGTGGTTCGCTGAATTAACACAGGGTAACGTGTAAAGATGAACCTTCAGGCTATCTGGACCTACCTCATCTGTTAGGCAACTATTAAACCTACCACATCACCTGAATGGGTTCTACCACGACGGGTGAGAATGTTGAATGATTTAAGTGCCACTGAAGTAAATAACAATGACATTGTCTCAATTTTTAACATAACAATGCCATTGCTACATGCATTAGATTGATTTTAAAACAAAAACATCCTGGATTAACGTTCTCAATGAGTACCTTTGCATATTCAGCACTGGAGCAGGTGAAACAAGGATCAATAATGAAAGCACGTTTAAGTAATTGACGTGCAAATCATTCCCAAAATCTACATATTTCTTTCAGCAATTACATTCACGTTCGGCTATTCACAGTTCATAGGCCTAGAGAGATTTTGTGAAGTGGTACAAAACATCGAAACTTATGTTATATACATTAATAGACCTACATATTTGGCTAATTAAGAAAGCAACATAGTTCACATTATCAAAGGATAATTTGCCTGTAAAACTAAACATGCTATTGGCATGTCCTTGGCATGTCCATGGTGCGTCTTTTAGCCTATGGAGAAGACGTGAGTTTGCCTGTTTTCTTCCCCTACAGACTGTTGCCAAATAAGTTTGTGAAATAGAACTAAAGGGCAAATAAATGACCAATTCCAAACAAGCCCAATTGTGTGTGTTCTATTGTTGTATACAAGTATTTTACATAGTGTCTCCATAAGTAAATATGAAAAGGTTCATCCACAATGAAACTTTTCATCAAACATATGACACACAAAAAAGTGTGCCATTCTGAATATGATAATGCCTTTATGCCTTTCCCCAACAATTCGACCACAGCAGAACCCACAAATAAGGTTGTCTCTTATGGATGATCTGACACACCTTCATCGTTGCATCACATGACATGACTGACATCATTGTGTGATGATATAATACAGGCAAGAAGACGGAGGGGGGCGTTTGGATTTCAAATATTAAAAAGATGTGGGTTGCATGCAATGCGTGCTGAAACTAATAATTCGTGCTGTGGGCTACATGCTCACTTTGCAGCACGCACTGCATAAGGTAATTTAGCAACTGACTTTATTGTGATCACAAACTCGATTGCGTGACAAAATGCGTTTGGAACCTGCTTGAATCGGTTTATCCTCTTAGACTGTGCTTCCCCGCTTAGCCAGCAAATGCTGTGGGATTGAGTAAGGCTTCCGGGTCGGGTAAGGGTGTCGCGGTGAAGGTAGTTTTCAGCATCAAACCGTTACTTATTCATTCTCAGATCAACGTGGTAAAAAAATAGCCGACCATGCGTTCTTATCTGGAGGAACCAACTGGAGTTGAAAGCCTTACCATAATGAGGTAAATGTCTTGACATGTATTTTAAAAACCACATCATAACAATAAAACGCACTCTACAATGATGGATAGACAACACAACAGTTTCAGAGGCTGCCAGCTACATAGGAACTGCTAGCCTACAAAACTCGTACCACGTGACTGCCAAGGCTCTATAATCCTTTTGAGAATCCAAGAAAGCAGCCTTTCATGCTTTTCTTTTGGTGGTTTGGTCCTGAGGAGCTAACCTTGTCACGTAACTGCTGAGTATAGTTTTGCTCACATGCGTCGTCTATCCCATTATGGTCTATCCGCCCGTCGCATCTCCAAAACTACTGTGATTCTAGCAGTCAAGTTCAGGTGGCACTTTAGCGCGTGAAAGTAGGACGGTCTGCGCCATCTTTTGACGTCATGTGGTTTGTCAGGAAGATCTTGAGCGGATCGGGTAAGGAGGAAAAAAAATGTTGGGGTGCAATAACATAATGCGCCTGCGCAAGGGAGGGAATGCGATTCAAATAAATTCTTAAAACTGTTTATATTTGAAGATGGGGGTGGGGTGGGACTTTGGGTCGGGGTGGGATCTGTGGGGGTTGGGTTGAACACTCCACATAATAAGAGACATCCAACATCAAACTGCAGAGCAACCATAAAACATAGTATAATTTATGCAAGAATCAAATTCCATTGCGTGCATTCTAAACGCATCTTCTTGAGAAGAGCTGATGGCCAATCTGCGAATGCAGATATGTGAGATGTGCGGAATGTAGGCTTGTTAATATGGAATATAAATATACAGTATTGTATACTGTTCAATTATGATAGTTTTATTTACTGGATGGAAAGTTTTAATATTTGACAGACTAAATATAATGTCGTGAACATCATATTTGGCTCACTGTTGCTGCTGTTACTAGCCTACTGCTGCTGATGCTGTTGTTGTTGTTGTCAGCAACATCACGTGGGGTAGCCTAGTGTAGTCTTCCTGGCCCACTCTAAAGGCCAACCTACCTAAAAAGGTTTTGCTGAGAGCTGCAGGTCGTTGACTTGGTCAGCACGGTCAATATTCAAGGATAGGTATAGGATTCAAGTAGGGACTTCACAGTAGGGCGTTGCTTTAAACATTTGTTGCGTTTACGCAATTTAATTGGACTGCAACTCAAGTCATTAATTCATGTTAACAGTTACATGAAGCCACAACCCGAAATTATATTGTGCATTCTCATTCAGACTGCCCTCTGAAGAAATATGTTTGCAGAGTGGGTTCATGCCAGTCGCCTCCCAACTGTACTTCAGACGGCAACTTTTTAGTCCCCCTAGGCAGAAACCACATTCTAAGATGGCGCCCTCCTCACTGTCAAGTTCAAGTAGATTACCAGTTCTAGCACTCGGCATTGGGTGTGAAGTTGTTTTGCCACAAATGAAGAGAGAGTAAAACAACAATGACAGCAGAAATTCATCCCGTTTGCCATGTTTCATTGACTTTAATTTCAGTGAAAATGTATGCTCACATTTTATCATAAATAGTTTGTAAAACAAACAGACCAACAAAAATTATCCTGCTTTGAAAAAGTACAAGTAAGAAGCCTATTCTTCTCTTTCCCCTAAATTTAGGCGCGTTGTAGTATTATCAATTGCGTCTTATGTGGCACTGTGACACAGTTCATCAGTTAAACACTTTGCTTTTCAGGAATAACTTGATGCGTGACCCATTTCCCCAGAAAATGTTACAACATCACAAACTAGCTGCGCTTATACATCAGAAGTTCAATCTGACATCAGGGCCTAGGTTACAGTATATGAGGGTGATTTGAAATAAAAAACGTAGTTCTTTTAAATTAATGTATAGAAAATAGTTTATAAAACATATATTCATTAAATTATTTAAATAAACATATTTAATATATCATCGTTGCTTACGAGGTGCTGTTTACATTTTCTTTTTAAAAGTAGTGCTGGTGTTCTGAAATCGTCTCATAAGCACAATATATTTGTATATGCATAAGTTTCAATTCTTAAAAATAAGTTACAATGCAATGCTGTAACTCTTTGTGCCATTAAACATATATCCCCTCATGAAACATAAATCTAGTACTCTTCAGACTAAAGTTGTGATCGCACAAACAGGTCATCTCGGAAGGTTATTCACATAAAACAAGAAAATCAGACTTCTCTATATGTAACAACCACAGTTTTCATAACGAATAACAACGCTAATATTCACAGAAGAGCTACATTTAAAACAATGCAAGCTGACAAAAAACTTTTATTTTGAAATTCCTGTGTTGTGACAGTTCATTGTTGTTAATGGACACATTTAAACACGTAGCTACTTGCATCCACAAAGACAGTACTGGAACCATCGATAAATGGATACGGACTCATGGTTGGGCTCATCCCAAAGAATTTAGAAATGGTGTTTTGTACACTGTCACATGTGTTTACAGTTCATGAATGAAAACTATATGCTCTGGTAGAACTTTTCTGAGAATCTGATCATGATGCAAGGAATGAATGCAAGTGGCTGGAGGGCCCTTGAAATTTGTAGCTAAGCTTTGCTAGTACAAATTAGGTCTACGCTCTGATGCTAAAGTAAATACATAAAAAAGTAGTTAATTTGATCAAAATTAAAAGCATGTCGATAGACGTGCTTTATATATTTTTTCAACTACAGAATTTATGCTTCACATGTTTATCAATGGTCTCACAAGCTAAAAAGAATGGCAGTAAAGTAAAAACATTATATAAACAAATGTCAATCAATTATATTTATGTAATTGATATTTTTTCTCCAAATAAGACACATTTATTGTGTAAAAAAAGATACAATCGCAGAATGGGAGCTTTAGAGTTAATGATTTTTTTTCTTAAATGTTAAACTGGTTATGACCCAAAACTGTACAGTCTTGTTAGAAAATATTTCCATAAATATCATTTAAGATTCGGATCTTACCCCGATAATTAAATTACAAATTGATAAATATGGCATCATGGATATGTATTTACATCGTTATTAACAAAAGGCAACGTTATATTCAAATGTAACAATCGTAACCTAACATCACACTTCTCCACCTGAAAACGGACGTGGACAACAGATTCGACCCCATCAAACAAGGAAATACATTCACGAGTAGGCTATATACTTATTTATGATTTATTTTCTTGTTCAAGTTCAAGACAAAGACTTTGGCACGTTTCTTAAGACTGTTTGAAGTTGTAACAATCAATTAAAAGGTGATGGTGAACTCTCACCTTAATATAAAACACCGTGAAATATTCTTCCTTTTATTTTTAAATAAAATTTTGAGAAAATACATAAAATGAAAAATAAAATAATTATCTGAAACCTGAAAACTAAAAGTGAAAAACATTTTATTTATTCTTAGAAAGTATTTTATTTATGATTTGTTTCTTCGAACTCGGAATAAAAGTCAATTTTTTCGAATCCTGAGAAAGGACGAGGCCTGCTGGCAAACTGTTATCTCTCCATGTTGTGCCCATGCCATTTTGTACACCTTGAATAGTTTTGAAGGTTTCCTTACTCTTGTGGTCCGTATAGAGAGCTTGTTTGTCACTTCAAACGTACCATTCATTAAAGTTGGGCGCTAGTCCATCGCTGTGTGCAGATGTGTTTTGCACTGCAGACGGTGGGGTTTTCGTGGGGTCCTCTGTGTTCGCTGAGACTAAAACTGGGGGTGTAGACGATTCATATCCAGAACTTGCTGCAGGAGACGACTCTGAACCCTGTGACTCGTGTACCTTTAATAATAAACATCAACAAAAGCATGTATTACTACACATTGTCATCACCACGACAGTCGCACATGCATAGCAGCTTTCATCTTTCAACAGAAGCAAGCCACAGTGCAGAGATGCTATTACACATAGCCCATCACTAATAATGCATCTTCAATGAGGAAAATATGCTCAAAACTAAATATTCAGGAATAGGTCATTTAGGGGTGAAGTTTAAGACAAGACTTGGCCATGCAGTTTTATTGATAAAAAAACCTGTGGCCTAAGTGCTATAGATGTTATGTTTATGCTACTGGCTAAGACAGAATGGCCATCCGAAAGGGTGTGTATTGATGATGTGTATTAATGTCGATTTGTTTACCTTCATGTGTTTCCTGAGAGAGCTGGGGTGTGTGTAGGACTTGTCGCACACTTTGCAGATGTAGGGCTTGTCAGAAGTGTGCACGTGCATGTGCTTTTTCCTGTCGCTACTGTTGGCGAAGCGTCTGTCGCAGCCATCGAATTCACACTTGAACGGTTTCTCTCCTGCCAAAAAAAGACCATCATATAGACTACTACAAAACACTGTTGATGTTCCAGAGCACATCATATTTGCACTCCCAATACACAGTGTCTATTCCTCTAAATGGCTTGAACTGAAATAGTGGACACAACACCATGTGTAAAGAGTTTTACGCATTTTTTTTTCTTGAGAGGAATAGGCCTAATAGTTCCTTTGAAGATAATTTTGTGCCAAACATTTTACGTTCACAACTGAGTAACTAACTCCCCTGAAGAATTACTACAGTTGGGTGTAACATTTGTTTACTTTTTCAAATACCGAGTTTCAAACCTTTCTTTAGCATTAACAGACCCATTAAGAACCGTTAAACAACATGCAGCCGAAATAAAGCGGACTTATCTACAGGGCCACTCTTACGTGTTTGCACTATAGACTACACAAATGCAAAAAGATCAACAATCAAGATAACACCTAGGAAACGTTAAGGAAACAACCCATTTACATTTTCTTTGCCTTTGCAAAATCTCCATCTAGTATGTATATAGCATTTGCACAAAGTTTTGTTTCATATCCGATCTTTGCTAAGTAAAGAAATCTTCAGCCGAAGGCAAGAAATCGCGGCCTTGTATTCTCACACACAGTTATTCAACATTTACTTGAGTAGGCTAGCTCTCCGCTTGTTTCGGCCAGTTTAACTCATTCCTGCCATGAACACATCGCACACAGAATCATAATAATAATGGAATGCAGTTCAACTCTTTTCTTTTTCTTTTTACCTGTATGAGTTCTTTTATGAATTTTCAGATTTTCCGATCTTGCAAATATTTTGCCACAGCCTGGAAACGGACACGGGAAGGGCTTTTCTCCAGTGTGTACACGGATGTGATTGACGAGTTTGTATTTGGCCTTAAATGATTTTCCTTCTCTGGGACAATCCTCCCAGAAGCAAATGTGGTTACTCTGCTCCGGGCCGCCAACGTGCTCCATGGACACATGCGTTACCATTTCATGCATGGTGCTGAAAGTCCTATCGCAAGTCTTTTTGGGTCGGTTCATCTGGTTCTCCTCAATCCATTTACAGGACATTTCTTGCTTTATCGGCTGCCTCATGTATCTAAAGAAAGCCCCTGGGCCGTGGTGTGTCGGGACGTTCATCCCCATGTTCATATTGATCGGGTGGTTGTAGTTATGCAGCTGAGCGGTGCCGTAAGGGTCCGTCCGAGGACTCGCGACGGGACGGTACGGGTCTGGTCTTCCAAAAATGTCCCCGCGTAAACCAAGATGCATTTGACTGTTTACTACATGTCCGCTCGGTGATGTGTGGCTTACTGCCTGCTCGTGGAGCCCAGGAAACAACAGATGTCCCGGGTTGTCAGAGATTCCTGCATGGGGTCCGTGTAGACTCCCCGCGGAAGCAGCAAAGATCCCATGCTGGGCGCTCGATGCTGCCGACTCGCCGATGCCAGCTCCACGGTTTCGGAAGAGAAAGTCGCGGGTTGTATTGAACGGTCCCCCGCCGTAGGAGCCCACCTGTCCACCGTGGTGGTGCCCAAGCGCGGCTGCATATCCAGTAGCTTGCGGAGTAAACGCAGACGTCTGACTAGACGCGATATCGTGGGTCACTGGACTAAGCTTGAACGCTGCCGAATGTGAGGAATCTGCGAAGGGATTTAGTCCCAGACCCGGGTCTCTGTTCCCGAGTTCATGATGCCTCGGTGTTCCGAACCCCCCAACTCCAAGCGATGGGAACTGAGGACCACTGTCAAGGAGCATAGTCATTTGGGCTCAAATGACAAAAGGAAACGAAAAGTGAGTAAATAAAATTTAAACCCCGTGTTAGCGGAGCTAAGTTATAGCCTATGCGAAATCTGTTATTCTACACAATGTCGTTCTGCTAGACCTACACGAAGAATTCAAAAGTTAAAGAAGGAAATCCTGGTGCTCGGTGAGCAGGGGAGAGAAACTCCCGTAACTGTGATCCGTGAGAAAGAGGATCAAACTTCCCCCCCTTTCCAGGCGAATGATGTCCTTGGACTGATGAAGTCAATCACTCACTCCTTGCACATAAATGAACTCGGGAGGCAGCTCTACGACAGCCAATGAGAGCACAGCTTTCTCTTTGCCACGTGACCGCAGTGAGAGGAGTTAATTGGCTAGATGTCTGTTGATTGGCACATTTGAGGATTGGAAATGTTAGTTCGTTTCATTGGTTAAATTTCATTGGTTAGCGAGGCATTATTTGCAGGTGAGACTACGGCACATTACTTCAGTTCTGTACGCGAGCCTTGTTTGTTTCCCATTGGAGGCACGGCAGTTGTGTGGAAAGTTACTCATACTTAATTTGTGTTTGCATTAATAAAACACATAGCGACCACTCTGTTCCCTCGGTTGTTGGTATACATAATTTACCCAATGCAGTTTATTAACCAGTGCAAGCTACTATTGGGTCAAGTAGGCTAAACTTGTGTGAAAATTTACCTAATTTGAGATAAACTTGGAATGAAACATTAACCTATTTTTCAGCATGCTATTTTTTGTAAATTAATGTCTTCATGTATTAGTAGTAGGCTACTGCAAGCAGTGTAAAACTGACTTGCGACTTGTTTTGGATTGTCAGATGAGATGGAGCCTGGAGAACAAGCCATAAGGATATAGGCAGATGGAAATGTGCAAACAGTCTTAGCATTTTTTTCCCCCAGAGATGGTGATAAGTATCTATCTATCTATCTATCTATCTATGCATCTATGCATCTATGTAGCCTGTGTAGCTGAATACTGTCCATATCCATACATTATAAGCAACACATTTTATTGCCATGATTAACCTGAGGTTATTATTATTGTTGTTAGCCCACTCACTTTAGCCAACAATAGTTTATAAACGGTCCTGACCGAGTTCCTAAGATTTCCAAAGCGCTACAGGGTGTGAGAGTGGGACACAAGAATGAAAGACAGAAAGAAAAGTGGCAGTACTTGTAATATAGTGAGATTTTTTCCCCTTGACCCCCCCCCCCCTTCCTAAAAAAAATCATACTATAGAGCAAGTTTCACAGGGTTGCCACAGACTCGCTGCAGGACACATACAATCTGATCAAGTTCAGAGACGCTGAGTGCTTCAAGCGGCGCTTTATAACACCAAGCCTTTTCACTATACCCCCTACCCCCAATCTGTCTCAGGAAGGAGCTCAGATTTTTTTTATTTTAGACATTTCAAAAAGAAAAATCTCCAAATCAGTCCCTCACTCCGCGTCAGCTCTGCACTTGGCCCGCTTTGAGTCTAACATGCGCAGCCTTCGAAAAGGTTGTAATGATTTTTAAGGTGAGTTTGGGTCTTTATGTAATATTTTCTAAGATATCTAATTTTGTAGACGAATTGGGCTAGGTGTTTCGGGTCGAATGTGTTTGTACCGAATCATATTTGTAGAATTGGACAGGCCTATGCTGTACCTCGTTCTTTGAAAATAAGCTGTCGTGTTGCATAGTGTTTTCTATTTGACAATGATAAGTTGTATGAATTAGTCAGTGGTTTACAACTGGCTTTTGAAACACTTCTTCGATTTACACCTGAATCATTGTTGTGGAATTGTGGAGGGAAACAGTAGCCTGAAGACAGTCTCTCTCTCTCTCTCTTACTCTCTCTTACTCTCTCTCTCTCTCTCTCTCTCTCTCTCTCTCTCACACACACACATACACACACACACACACACACACACACACAGAGGCATACAAACACATAGGCTACACACTCACACGCGTTAGCAAGCCATCTCTCACTCTTTTCTATTTTCCCTCCCGCTCTCTATCTCTTTCTCTCTGACACACACACACACACACACACACACACACACACACACACACACAGCGCGCCCGAGCGAGCGAGCATACACACACGCGCGCGCGCGCGCAGGCACACACACACACACACACACACACACACACACACACACACACACACACACACACACACTTACTATGAGTTAAATATATTCTCTCTATGAGGTAGCGGACGAGTAAATATGCTGGCCTGCCTTTGAGTCAGAAATTTATGGCGACCTCTGTGAACTTTCACAAGTGACGGGCTGTTAACTTTTCTCTGTTCTCCCTCGAGATATTTTATTGGGCCGTTGAAAGCTCGGGACGCGGTTAGGTTATTATATATGGTGTGTTCACAGTGAGAATATGACCATAAAACAATTAACCACAAGAGGCGTGCGCACGATGGCCTACAACCACGGCTTGCTGTTTGTTGAAGTATAAATAGACTGTATTTACCTTTTTTAAAACTATTAGCATTAGTACTAATCAATGGTCTTCAGCAACTGGTGCACCAAGGATAAAAGTAGCCTATGCATTGAGGTATAATACTTTACTTCGCCTATAGGCCCATACCATTCCCCCTATACATGTTACTTATTTCTTTTATACACGCAGTGCATACTGTTTATCTATATAAATACATTCTATCATATGTCAAGTAGCCTACAGAAAGAACGCGCCTACCTCTCTACCTTTTTAGCTTTTAGTATTTTGCCAATGCTACGTAAGGCCCCAACCCATTACAGGACCTTCACTCAGACTTTCATGACGTGCTTCAAAATGAAATTAAGAAGGTTGGAGGTACAGTGGTCATGTATTGCAATAATAATACAATAACAGTAAATATTATGGTAAATCCTTAATGATGGAGATATTCAGGATTTCCACTGACTTAATTGGTCACTTTTAGTTTTCCTGAGGAGGGTATAGGCTACGTCTGAATTGTTTTCTGCTATATCAAAATAATTGCAAGGTTTCGTTTTTGTTTTAGGTTTGCCCAATATATTTTAGTAGCAGACCAGATTCGTTTATACCATCACAAAATATTTTCCTAAGCGTGGTATTCATGAATGTCTCTCTTACACACACTATTTGCCATGCTACCCTCTTAATTTACTTAAAGTATTTTAAATATTTTCAAATTAGGCAACTCATTAGTAGCTACATGGACTGACACGCTCTGGCTGCCCCAAGACTATGTTGATTGTGCAATCATGTTCATTTGGGGCGTTAAAAGTAATAAAATAGACGTTGTACTCTTTATAGTTTTCACAATTACATCCACGTAGGCCTACTTATCAAACGTCTCATCTTCTATGACATTGTCCTCTCTAAAGGATTTTCAAGGAATCAAACGTGTAGCCTACTTTATACTCAGCCGTACACAAACATTCAATATGTGTGTGTTTGCTGTGATTTTGATTTATAATCTGAGCTAATGTTCTGTATCCCCATATCTGATTAATGTAGGTGGAAAGAAATCGTGCCGAGGGCTCTGAAACGATCCATGAGTCCCGGGCATGCGCATAAACCTCTTACGAGGAACCTCTTGATATTAATATCAAACGAGAATCACTGTATCACATCACAATGGTGCGCTAAAATACAGAACCACTTATTCTTCTCCTAGTTTGCTTGATGTACTGCGTGGAAGTAATCCACGATACTCCTTCTCGATATAAATACTCATCTTTACCTTGGCTGATGTAAGTAGAATGTATTTAACTCAAAACATGTAAGGAAGCTGGCGTTTATCCGAAAATACAACCTTAAACGGCACGTTCACTTTTGAACATATCCAGAGAGCGTGTGCCCTCTTACAAGAGTAGTGCGCATTGACACTCTTTTTGAGTCGTTATCTTATATGGTTTTAATACAACTCCTTGTGCTAACAGTAGACATTGCGCGCTGGTTTGTGTGAAGCGGTACTCGCCAAGTTCTGTGCAACAGAAACTTTCCTCTCAGGCGTTAACCCAATAATTCCCAGACAGAGGAAATGGTTGGGCTCAGCCATCAGCGGAGGGCCAAGCTAGGAGTAGTGAGCCCAGACAAAACTGCACGCCAGTTGAGTGTGTGGGTTGGAGGTTTTTCAGTTGACACTGACATCTCTGAACTGTGTTATTTGTGAATATAATGGCTTATTGCAATCAAGTACAATGAGCCAATTCAGAAAATTGCTTTCTGGAAATGCGGTTTGGGTTTCAAATTAGATGTAGATTTGTAATGACGAAAAGTTATTTTGTCATAGCAGCAGTTGTTCTAGGTTTCCCATCAGTTATCAGTTATTTATCTATTGAATCGTTGGCATTATCCACCACAACATCTCATATTTTCTGGAATCAGTACATTAACAAGATGAATATAGCCAACTATTTAAATCCATTGTATTCATTGTGAGAAAGTGTGTTTTTTAGGGAGATTGTTGACACTTCTACGAATTCCATGACACACACACACACACACACACACACACACACACACACACAGACACACACACACATACACGCACACACTCTCGCACTCACACACACACACACACACACACACACACACACACACATACATGCTTTGTCCTAGATTTCAGCTAACTTTTTCCTTACTGAAATTACTCATTCCTATGAAACGCTAGTGCTTCAGAAAATACTGCCGTTTATATCTGTTGCTAGTGGGCCAGTTGGAATGTGAACATGATATTTGCTGTCCTTTGAAGGCAAGGTCTTGTTTTGTTGACCTGTGCAGCATTGTTTTGGCCAGAGTGACAACACAGCTCTCCTCGAGGCACCTGCCTTTAATATATACCTCTCAGGATTTAGTGTAAGCTTCTTTCGTGTCAGTAAGTCATGCATGCCTAAGCTGTCATGTAGGCCAGCAGTGCTTATATTATCGCACCAGCCTGTGAGGCATTCACCTTTGCATGGCAATAACCATGTTTAGGGGGAGAGTTTAAACACTTTGGAGTCTGGAGTTCTTGGGCAGACTCTGAAGGATTGAGTTTGAAAATGACCGTGATATTGGTCAGTGAGTGTTTTCCAGGCTTGAGATACTCGTGTCCATTTGACCCAACGTGGGCAGCAATGGCCGCGTCAGTGCGGATCCAATGGTGTGTGGCGTTGATACAATAGCATATGAGTTGCCGATTGCTACAGTTACAGATTGTGTTTGTTTATTAGTCTTACTCTGTGTCTTTCAGTGTGCTAGTTGCTAATACACATCTACCCACCACATTCATTCATTCCACACACACAGGGAAAAGCATGCATATACAGTAATCTCTCACCCACACACTCAATCGTCATACACACACACACACACACGCGCACGCGTGCACACTCACACACACACACACACACACACACACACACACGCACGATCATTACAGTATATCTAGCAACTATGCATAATCTCATGGTAATTTGGTCATTTTAACGTTTAAGCAAAAATGCTGAATGCATGATCTTATTTTTTTACAGGCAGCTCAACATGATGAAGAGAAGATGCAACATACTAGTGCATTGCATAAACTGCTCATGCACATAGCAATCTTGCAAGATCAAGTAAGAAGGACTTGTATTTAACTCTCTCTCTCTCTCTGCCTCTCTCTCTCTCTCTCTCTGTATATATATTATTATATACACAGTATATTATATTTGGATATGTTAACAGTGCTTTGAGATCGCTGATGGATGCCATTTTGACTCCAGTACAATCTGGCACAATGTCCTGCAGAATCCTTCCTGCAGCCCATGGTAGTTTAGTATGAGGCCACAATTTAGTGTGCCTACTTCTTTCTTGTCTTCCGTGAGGAATGGACAGATGCGCTGTCAGCTAAACATGTGAATGATGCACGTCTTGCTCATATGGTACACATTTACTAAAGGTAGCAGTGTTACTTGACCCTCAACGCCGCTTTGACCTTTTTGGATGATGTATGTGCCGCACTCTGGACATGAAAACAGCAACACTCATATATACTATATTGTCATTCTGGTATTTGTCTGTCTAATAGCATTTTGTAGTATTGCATGTCCGTTTGAATATGAGAGAGCCTGTGAGAGCACTAGTGTATGATGTCCGTACTTCATCATATCATACTCCATCATTAAAAGCGAAAGAAGAGGAATTGACTTGTCGCGTGTGTGGAAATACCCAGACTAGAAATGGACCCACAGTATGTACTGCTGTTACAACACAGTACTACTTGGCAAGGGGCTATTTTCGTCACCTTGACTTTATGGACATACTCTGTGCTCGTGACTGTATTTTCTCCATGTTTTGCAGCGCGGTAATGTAACAGGCAATGGTGTTTGTTCAAACGGAAAACACAATGAAATTAAATTTGTATTGATATTTTAGGTAAGTTAAGATAGGTGACAATTCAAATGTGGTGTATTTTCTCTGCTGTGATGTGAAATATCTGTTCCAATGTGCAACCTGTTCTGCAGAACATGTTCTTGTGTCAGTACATGGTTGCATAATAATTAAGATTTTGTTCATGTTAGATGTCATTCTGTTTGTAAACTATGATTTATAATGTATGTTATTTATATAAAGGGTGTTAACCTGTAAGTATAGTTGCAGGCTAGAGTTCCTAATTTGTTCATGAAAATGGTGTTCCCCACACTGCTCTGCATGTCATTAAAATGCAGTATTCTACATTTGATATTGTTGTCTTTGACACCAAACCCCACAGAGTAAATAAAAAAACGTTGAACAAAAGTTTTAAAAGCCTGTTTTTTTTTCTTTTTTCTGAAAAGACGGTCATAGTACATCAAACTCAAACAATGTGCTGTTTTACAGTAAATGTCCAGTGAGTTTTGAATATTTTTTAATTGAAACGTCTTGTTTTGTGCTCATTTAGATGGTGAAAGATCTATCCAAGTTCATATAAATATAATTTCTTCTGGTTTGTTCCCCGTTTAAGTGCAGAGAGACGGCGAAAAACTATTTACACTTTTGTCAACTTAATAACTAGTCTGATTTCAGCCTTCACATACTTACTTACACTCACATGCACTCTCTCTTGCAAATCTGAGAGCTCACGAAAATGACCAATAATGTAAATTTGTGCCATCAGTCACATCAGGGGAGAGTCACATTTCATCTTAGGGTGAGACTGCTCCTTTATCAACTTACTTTATGATAAATGCAGGTAAAAAAGATTACTGATAAGCGGAATTGACAATGGCTGCTTGTGTGGACATAGGCCTAGTGCCATGGGTTTTAATGTAGTATTTCCCCAAAAAAGAGAACACTTGATACATTATATGAGATTGTAGGTTACACTCCATCGCCCATATAAATAAACTGATCACAGAATATGGATTTTCCCCTACTGCACCAAAAAGCACACTCTTAGGTGTTGATGTCAGTGGCACTTTGAAAAATACATAATAATATCACAATGCAGACTCAGCCATCTGGAATCATGAACTAACAGTACTACTAACCCTAAGATCCCCAATAAACTATTTCCAGGTTTAGTTTTCATCCCAGATTTACAGATGAATAGACTAATAATATATTTAACAGAGGGCTGAGATGGAATGATACCGTTCTGTTTTGAAAAAGGCTGCTGGATGGAATTATTTACTTGGGCATTTAGTTTGTAACTGCGTCTTCACATGGAACGATAACATTTCAGAAACTGCCTACTCCGGTAACCTGAGCAATTTTCTGCATCGATGATTCACAGCGTTCGCTGATAAAGCGGTGAAAGTCTGTATTATATATTGTTCTTTTGATTCGACAGCATGTCATACCTGACGTTTAAAAGACTTAAATTTAATGGTAAGCTACATAAATTTGGTCTCTTGACCAAACCATCATCTGTTTTGTATAGAATAATACTGCCGTAAGAAATGACCTTGAATGACCACAGAAGTGGTTCTAATTTGTGATTATTGCAACTTGCCAGTGGACTGCATCTGCCAACAGTTGGTGAAGTCGGCACGGCGTAGGATGAAGTGCGTTGGCACCACCTTAGAGTGAGGCTACACCAAATGCCCAAATGGACAGAAAATTGCTGTCGTAGCAAAAGCAAAAGCAAAAGCATTTGCTTAAGTTAAATGAAGATTTTAAGAAGACAGAAAAAGATAAGAGTTCCCATTACAACTCTCCTTCGACTATCTTGGAAGCAAATTAGAGAAAATTACAAAACCGAATCTAATAGCGATATTTAGTTTTCGACAGAGTACGCAGAATACTTTTTTTGCAAGAATAATATAGCCCCTCAAAACGGAATCGTAAAATTTGATGAAATTGTACCCAACAGGTGACGATCCATGGACAAGTCTCCTAACTGTTATAACATAGGCATAAATGCTACCACATAAACTTTGGAATGTTCGATTTTGAGATATTTGCTTGTTGTAATGAGACTCCTTTAAGTCAAAGGCAGACCAATGTTTGGTAGTACATACGCGGCACATATCAAAGCGTTTTCTCTGCGATATTTGAAAACGGAGTCCTGCGGTGAACGCCTGCGTGTCCCTTTTAAAACAAACCCAGTCGCTGTCAATCATCGCGCATTCCAACCAATCCCAAAGCGCCCGTTTTTAAAAGCAGCTTTGCCTGCTGTGCTTTTATATTGCAGCATGGCCTGCTTCGAAGCATTTTTACTACCACGGTTATTGCCACAAATCAAGAGGGCAAAGTGAACGGCATGGGACTCACACCAACTTTAACGAGCTTGTGTCTGATTCCTGCGCCTGCGATGTTCACGGCCAAGAATTTCACATGCAGATGATGATGATATTCAGCAGGGGAAATGGGGACACGGTTTCTAGGTAAATCCTGAACTTAAAGGTTGGTTGATTTTGCAAACTCACAGCCAAACTCACAACAAAACATGACAAGCCTGTCGATGTTTAGTGGCTGCCCTCTTTCTTGCGTCAACCCCGGGGAGAGCAATACTGAACCCAGCGTGGTGCTGCCACCTTTGGCAGGGGAGCACATGGGGCACCCCACCGGCAGTTCCTTAAAACTCTGCCCCTCGCACAATCTGCGAGACTACCCTGAGACGAGGGCCCGTGCATATGTTGACCATTCGGTTCCCCATCTTTCAGACACGGGATACACCAGCCACCGGTTAGAACCCAGTCCTAGGGGCATTATTATTGGGACAAATCTGTCAGGACCAGGCATGCCACCAGTCACAGATCAACTGGCATCAAGATCTAACCAGCATGGCACGACTGGAAGGTACCGTGACCTTCCCAGCTATAGGGATGGCAGAAGCCACGCTTTTTTCACGGCATACCACGAACAGGCCAACGGCTCCTCCGACACTGCTCGTGATTTCAGCAGCCAAGTAATGCTGGGACTCTCCGGTGATATCCTCTCGAGGGTTCACCCCTACGGCCAAACGATCAGCGGCCCGAGGGGCAACGGCCAACAACTTGTCACCCAATTTCTGGGTCTCTACAAACCGCTGAACATGGCTGTGCAGCGAGGAGGAGGCGACGCCTTCCTCAGGTGCTCCAGGCAAAATCCCAACAACGAGCTGGTGTGCAAATGGAGTGACAGCCAAGTGGGGGCCGGGAAGCAGCCCTGTGCCAGGACTTTTGGGACCATGTATGAACTTGTCACCCATGTCACGGTGGAGCATGTTGGCGGACCAGAACAGACCGAATACGTTTGTCAGTGGGAAAACTGTCCACGGGACAGTAAGCCATTTAAAGCCAAATACAAGCTGGTGAACCATGTAAGAGTCCACACAGGGGAAAAGCCCTTCCCCTGCCCATTCCACGGATGTGAAAAAGTTTTCGCAAGATCAGAAAATCTGAAGATTCACAAGAGAACACATACAGGTTGGTGGCCATGTAATATTACCAGACGAATAGTAGGCTGTCAATAAAACTATATTGAAATGTTGACAATTATTATTTTACCGTGTGCCAGTAGGTAAATAATTAACCAGTCTTAACTGTGACGTGCTTTTGCCATTCTTTAATTAGAGTATTACCCGTATTATTTCCAATGGCTGATCAGAGAAATGAGTACTTGGCAAATTATTTATTACCTGAAAATATAACTTTCACCCAACATATATGTTTTTGTTTTCACTCTCCAGAATCAGTTAGTTTAAATACTTTGCAACATTTATGCAAATAAGTTATTTTGTTTTAGGAGCTTTGTTATTTCCAAAATATCACATTAGACAACCTTAAAACATTGCATTGCAAACATTGCAGAAGTGTGTCTTTGTTGAATGACTTATTAAGACTCTTCCCCACTTAAAGTTTATATTTTAAATCAAATTATATTATTTTGCATGTCAGGCTAGTCAGTTATGAATAATATCACAACTATTGCATGTTTGATAATTCTTTGTAATAATAATGAATATTATTTGGAGTGGTGGTCTGTACTGTGTTGGTCGAGGCTAGCAGCCTAGTCGTAGGAGAGACAGCAATAATGATCACACAGACAACTAGGTAACTGTTTGGGCCAGTTGTTTGGGTGCCTCGCATTCTCATTCATGTTGAGAAATAAATAAATAAGTGCCGGGACACCGGAGAGTTGTGACGTAGTCTTTACGCGGCGCGCAGTTGCAACCTCAGTAGGAAGGATTATTACTCTGCGCTCGCGCAGGACCCATGCTGCAAACTCAGCAGCCAGATAAGCTACGCGACGAAGTGCACACGTCATACTTTCCCCTTTTAAAATGCAAGTTATGAAAATGTGTTTCGGTGGTTGCGAAAAGGAAAATATTCGATTAATATGTTGCAACATTATTTTACTTTAGTGTATATTTAACTGAAACATTGAGCGCGATTCCAGCACAGATGCCCACTAAAGTAGCCCAACGAACCACATTTATTCATACGCATGTGCAGTTCAATAAAAAGCAAACCATACGAAAAAAAATGTTCTGTTAAAACTGTTTGTAATAACCCAGACCCAGTGAACACATGTAAACACGTCTAATAGGCTACATGACATCAGACGCAGTGACAAAATAATCCGATGGATATTCACAGGTAGCCTGTGAAAAACGCATGTCCGTTTTAATTGAAATTTCATGCCGACAGAGAATCTAAATAAATAATGCCATCAAGCTATATTTATTGGTGAAGTAATGTTTGCTAAAGTAATTCATTTCCCTAATCAAATACCCTCATTTTTGTGCTGGGGTGTCAGGGGGGTTGGTTTTGCAGTGGACGTGTTTTGGTTAGTCCAATATTTTCTTTAAGTATTAGGCTATTGTCACGTGCAGAAAACGGTCTCATAGGTTTCTTCAATTTCGTGGGCATATCGTCAGTTTCTGTGAGTTTCAGCTTTTTAAGAAGCTGGACGAGCCTGAGAGTCAAACGTGGATATCATTCATCCTAGAGAAATTAAAACGATTCAGTTTACAGTCCACAGAAGGCACCCAAACTCTGAGAGTAATAAAATGTAGCTTCAATGTTGATATTTTATGAAAACAACACATTTTCATTTCCCCAAGAGAAGTCATTCACTGTTCTTTTGGCTAACTAGACATGTCCCTCGTAATAAGCGGCCATTTTTCCCCCTTCTGCACGTTTAGGTGAAAAACCGTTTAAATGCGAGTATGAGGGCTGCAATCGGAGATTTGCAAACAGCAGCGACCGGAAGAAGCATTCTCATGTGCACTCCAGCGATAAACCCTACACTTGCAAAGTCAGAGGATGTGAGAAATGTTACACTCATCCCAGCTCTCTACGCAAACATATGAAACTCCATTGCAAGGCCTACATATCCAAAGCCAACGATGAGCGCCTGGAGGATGGGGAACACCTTGCCGAAGCCAGGTCTCCTACAACAGAGCGGCAAGACGTGTCCTCCCCTCCCTCCACGAGGCGGGCTCCACCACCTGCCTCTTCGCAAGGGTCCCTCTCCCCCGAGATTCGAAACGACACGTCTCTGAGGTCACGTTTCCATCACACGTTTGACAGCAGTTTGGACTACGCGACGCATAGGTCACAGGCCCTCTTGGACCCTTTGTTGATACAGCGGAGCAATTACAGGCCCGAACCCTCACAATACCCTTGCAACCAAACGAGCCACAGTTTTACTCAAGGACACAGGACTTTTGCAAATAGCTCCCCTTTCCAGAAGAACATTGTTAACGGCTGGTATACCTGTCACAGTGGTGTGGACACCTTCTCGTTAAAACAGTGTAACGAGGACATGTCATCAGCCTAATTTCGATAGCCAGGCTGCTAGTCAGGCTGCCATTCCCCGAACAGGTACCCAAGCTATATGTAGCCCAAATTTCAATTTGTCCTCCCATTTCAAATCACAAATATTTATAATAGCCTATAGTGTACGTTGTGGATGTAAGCTTTAAATGTTATAAATGGCACTGTTTCAGTGTTGTGGTGTGCTCAGTTGGCATTATAGCATATGCAACGAATGTCCCGTCTAGTGGTTCAAAAAGAAAACAAGTGGCCAGCAAAGGTGTAAATCTGTAATATTATATACAAACAGTGTAGTCTGTTGCAAATATGACCCATGTTTATGATCTGCTCAATAACCATATAGACAGAAGACTATAGTAGAAATACGTTATATTACCTAGTGATTAAAGTTCTTGGATAAAAGAAAGCGTACAATTATTGTTCTATGATATGTGATGTTGAAAAGTCAAAAGAGTTGTTTCGAAAGCTGTGAACATTTTTCTTCCTGTCATGTCCAATTTTGACGCCTATCATCATATTGTAAAAAGAATGTTATTTATGTCTAATTCTTGTTGAAATCGTAATTCAAAGGTAACCTATTTAGGATATCGTGCGTTAATTTATTATTATTTTTTTCAAGTCACATTAAACATCACATAAAAGTAGTGTGAATTACGGGACCTGCGAGGCCTCACTATTTTCCTCCCAACATAGGGTGGGGCGTGAATGTCTCCTGATGCCTTTTCCCAAGATGCCCCCGTCTTTTTCTTTCTTTTAATAGTTAGTCTACATGGATAGGCTATTTCATATATCTCTGCAGCTCTTTTTGGATCGACTGAGAAGCCAATCTACAGTCTACTTGATAAGAATTAAAATGTTTAATTAAAATTCTACTGTATATACTGTAACATTAATTATGCATTCAATATTCCATTAAAGTGTCTCCATTCTCTTTGATCAGGCAGTGTGTGATTAAACCCAATGCATTCTCAAAGAAAACGTGCGGTAGTAGTAGCAGCATAGTGACGACTCCCAGATTTGGAACCCTGTTTGTTTCAGCTATATCGCTGCATATTTGAGGATTTTACATCTTGCCCACTCACTCACGCACGCACGCACGCACGCACGCACATGCAGTCACGCACACACACGCACACGCACACACACACACACACACACACACACACACACACACGCACACACACACACACACACACACACACACACACACACACACCTTCACCGCACGCGCGCGCACACACACACACACACACACACACACACACACACACACACACACACACACACACACACACACACAGAGAGAGAGACATACGTGAATAGGTCTATTGCACCTGAACTTGGGGCAACAGGATTTTATATACACGGTGTGCTTCACCTCGCTGACGGGCGGAGAGGTAGGAAGCCCATATCCTCCATAACTGTTTTGCCAGTTCAAAAGAAGCCGTGGGGTCAGTATCCTTTGGGCCACGACTGGTTGGCTGTGTGCAAAACTGGTATTGATTTCAAAGGACACTTAACCTACCTTTAGGATCAAATCCACATGGCCCCACTCACTAGGGTGGCCATACATCTGACTTTTGGCGGGTCAGACCTCCGTACGCACAACTTCTGACTAGATTCAGCATTTGTGCAACTCTGCACTCATGGGAACTATTTACATCAGCGCAACGTAAACTGAGAAGCCAAACTTAAAATCATTAGGCTATTCTGTAATATATGTGTTAACATTATGGACATACCGCAAGTAACCATGCAGACTAGTGTACGTGTATATCCAGCCAATTAGTCATTGCTGATGCGTGTCTTACCTTTGCAGGACAAATAACCTTCCTAATATGAAGCAATACAGATACTATGTTAAGTATAAACAATTCCATCGCTGAACTTAAGTTATGGTTTTCATTTTGCAACTGTCTAGGGCTTGTCCGGCTTTTTGAACTTGCCCTTTTGGGGGTCAGCAGTGGCCAACCGATACGCCCAGCCTTGCGTTTGAACGAATTTGCGCTCTCTCATATTTCATGGAAATTACAACCACACTCTGTTATAAAGCTTTCAGTAAGCAAAACACAAGTGATATTCACACAGAACACAAGTGATATTCGTGTGAACGTATTTCTCCTCTT
Source organism: Sardina pilchardus (assembly GCF_963854185.1). Lineage (NCBI taxonomy): Eukaryota > Metazoa > Chordata > Actinopteri > Clupeiformes > Clupeidae > Sardina > Sardina pilchardus. The sequence goes on from NC_085014.1 coordinate 27,722,219, forward strand.
TTCTCAAATCCTACCTACATGAGTGGCAGAGGGCTGTGTGTGTTGCGTGTAGTATCGAATATATTTCCGCTCATACCGTGTGGCCTTTTGGAGTTCAGGCCTCGTGGAGACTCGTTAAGTCCGTGCGCTAATGTAACAACTGATATACACAAATATAGTGTTTCACTTTGCATGATCGCTAACATTATAATATAATGAGGTCATCAGGACTAATGAAAATAAAATGAACAAGACACCATCTAATTGTGAATAATATGAGCGCAAACAGTGTTTGAAGTATGATGGACAGAATAAATATAACGTAGGCTATAATATTCAAATGCTTCCAGGACCGCACCATTGATGTCACTCTTTATTCTTATTATTCCAGAAACTGCTGTTCTCATTAAGAGACGTGTATTGATTTGCGTGGTGTAACTATACAGGTTCCTCAACCAAGTCCTACCCTTGTGTTCCTTGCTCCTCTCCGTCTTTGTCATCTGATAATATAAAGTTATGTAGTTTTCCTTTGTGTGTCAATGGTGTTCCAATTTAAAAAATGGAATATTCACACTGTGAGAAGGATGCTGTTACATAATAATCTAGGACAGATCCATTTCAATTTGTCATGCCAATGCCCAGTGCCAATTGCTTTATGTTGCTGTGCATGTGTGAGTATAATGCCACCAATGACCAGCCTATATTACACTTAAAAGGGTCCATTTCAGCTCAGATGGTTATTGCAATAATCTAACTCATTCATAGTTTACACACTCAATTCCCAGTGCCAGGGACGGAGCCTCTGGCACAAATCATTACAGTCTACTTAAAAAGCAGCGGCTGCTGAGAAATCAGTGACCACAGAATTCAACGCGGCTAACTAGGGCGTGCATTCTCTGATTCATGTGAGGCAAGGCATGCAACATGGCAAGTGTCGCTGTTGACTGGTTTAGCGGCGAGAGAAAGGCTACTGGAGTCTACTGACCACATGGGGCCAGCATCAAAAGACGTACAGTGACCTGATTTCCAGCTAATTCATTCATATATTTATATCACTCTGCTGCGTTCAGCAGCTCAAAACAACTTTTGGCAAATGCAGCTCATGTCAGTGTCAGTGTACGAGGGTGAGCGGGCGAGGACTTAAATGAGACATAATACAATGGGGAATATCTGCATGTGTGAAGCCTGTGCTGTGCCTATGTGCATGAAGCCTATGTGTGAATCCATGTGAAGCCTGTCTTTAAAAAATTGCCTTATTTCTCCAGTAACTCAGCACGTCCTTCAGAGACTCTGACTCCAACTACAGAGAATATTTGATGATGTTCGGACTGGTCTTTTATACTTCTCTCTTTGTAGTGTCTGACATTTTGACTTTATGGAATCTGTGAGGAGCGGAAGGTCGTTACAGAGATGCTGTCAACATGACTCAGTGTGGTGATGTCATCAGTTTATTTTGCAGTGATTCTGGAGAGGAAGATTATGAAACTCCTGGCAGCAAATAGAGCTCCTCAACAGCAGTCAATGTAGTGTAATGCCTCAAGTGCGTTTCTTCTCACAACAGCACCAGAGCCTTGATTATTGCTGTTATTTTTATATTGTTGGACTAAAATACTCAACTACAAATCATGTCTGGAATGCACTGTTAGCACAGAGAATATATAATGCACATTTGAACCTATCGAGCAGAGTGAGTTGGTAATGGTAACACCCATAGAGCATGATCTGACGACTTCCATTCCTTTGCTGATTTATTCAGCTATTTTCCTCTTTTATCAAACCTGCTCTTTATCAGCTTACTTAGACAGTGGCTTCACAGCTCAGCAAATATGGTCTTCCGGATACTACATCACCACTCTTCATTAAAAACACATCAAGCTTTTTTTCATGGCATGTGCCAAGAGGACACAATGCATTGGTCCTAGACTGTAGACATGTAGCCTGGGAGACAGCTCTTCATATATGTATTTTTCATACACTGACTATTTGATGCATGATTCTGAAGGGCCTCTCTGATTTCAGCCGAGTTGGACGCTCGGCCTTAATGTCAGCTGAGGGAAATAAATGGGAAGTACTTTAAAGGCGGGGGCCATCTGTTTGGAAATCTATCCCTCAGATCCGCCCGCTGCCATCCCGGCCAGTTTGGATGGGTGAGCCTGAGTCTCTCTGCATATGGAGCGAGTGTATATGATTAAGCTTCCTGCTTTTCAGCCCTGGCAGACAGAGCTCCACGCCATACACTTGGTGTCCCTTCTCTCGAAACAAAAAACCCCATGACATGCACTGCCTTGCGTTGGATTCTGAATAGATAATACGAGATTGGGGTTTTATTGGTCGTGTCTCGGGCTGCTCTGGGTAAACCATTTACTTGAGATCAGTGGCCAGTGTTGGGGTTCTGAGGCCGAGATGGCGGGGGAGATATGGCGGTTACGGCTGTGGATTCCTAAACAACATCAAATCTGACAGAACCTTATCAGATCATCAGCGCCGAGTGGTTTCTGGCAGGGATGCGCAATCCGTCATATTTCCTTTCCAGTGCGCTCCAAAATGGGTCAGTGCCATTGCCCACTTTGCCGCTGACTGATGTTTTTGTTGTTTTTTTTATTTTATTATTGCTAGTATTAGGGAGCCTTGTGAGAGCGAAAGAGGGAGAAGGAGAGACAGAGAGAGTGTGTGTGTGTGTGTGTAAGTGTAAGAGGGAGAGGGAGAGTGGGTTTGGTTCAGAGAGACATGGCACATGGCACATGGCGCGGGCAGATGATACTGCATCTGTACTGTGTTTAGCATTGGGCTGCATGTGAGGACACTCTAAAATCTCCTTTAAGCTGAGGGGAGAGAAACGACAGAGGACTCACTGTGTGGCTGTGCAAGTGGAGAAGGGAATTCATTTTGTTGTTAGCTAAGCCCAGACTGCTTTTCCCCCCTCGCCTCATCACCTTGCCTTCGTCTAATGCCTCTCAAACGAGCTCGTCAGAATCTGCGCATATTCCTCCAGACGACAGTGACAGTTTGACTTGATGGCTGTTGCTGAGTGCCACTGCATCTTCTCTGTGACACGAGCAACTGACTCCCTTAACACAAGTTTTTGGAGGGGAACTACACAGACTCTTGCGCATACATCCCTTTCCCCCCCGCATAAACACATCTTTTTTCTGTGGCGGAACAATCTAGTACAGCATTTCATCTCGTATGCACGCTTAGTGGCCGTGTGCACATTTGAGAGGCTGGAATGGAGCTGAAGACCCTGAAATGAAATTCTGTTCAGCCCGCCCCTTAATACTTACAATTTTGACAGAGAATTTGAAGTCTATATTCTATCCAGTGGAAAAGCAATGGCTGCCTAGCCTACCAGAAATAGCTGGCCAACCACACCATCGCCTGGTTCTTCTTAATGTCGTCATTGACATGAAATGGTGGAACCTTTGCTCCACCCAGATTGTTGCAACCAGCGGTTAGGCGGCGCTCTGCCTAGCAACAAGGGCGAAACTCGCTTTTGTTTGGTCGGATATATCGCTGTCAGTCATATACCAGAATGCGCCGCATCTTCGCTGGCGGCGCCATGATGGAGCTCGGCGGTGCCTCTACCGCGTGGCGCCTCTCTGGCGACCGCGGCCGTACGGGACGACGTCGGGGCCGGTGTGTGTAGTGTGTGTGTGTGTGTGTGTGTGTGTGTGTGTGCTCGTGGGGCATGACACATGGTCACCTGCAGGTGGAGCGGGGCCGGAACCTTCTTTTGTGCGCCCCGCCGCAGGACTTCCACATCCCGAGCGCTCCCTGCCGCTCGGCGAATGAAAAAGGAGAATGGCGGCCGGCGCGCTCTTGCATCAGCCGCGCATGTAGGGGGGCACTGATGCTGCTGGAGTTAGTGGTGGCCGGCGCGCTCGGCTGATGGCCGAGGCAATGGGGTGCAATTTTAATTGGATTCCAGCCTCCCTCCATCCTCCCCAGGTCAAACCGGTGGAGCAGTGGCTCCCTGACTTTGGATTCTTTTCATCCACTCGCTGTTGCTTACTCCCCTCCATCTCCCTCCATCTCCCTCCACCCCCACCGCCTCCATCACAAGCGCTGCAGCCCCCTCCTCCCCCTCCAATCTTTCTCATCTACTTTGCTCGTCCTCCCTCTACTGCTCTTGGTCCTCTCCCACCATGACTCCCCCACACTGGCCCCTTAATCTGGGCTCTCATTCAGTCCAACGCTACCCCAATGGGCAGGTGGCTCCCCCACTCCCCCCCCCCCCCCGCCAGTCCCCCAACCCCAAACGTCCCACAGGCCTGTCCAGCCCTAACGCACCCCTCTGCTTCCCTTCAAGTGAAAGCTTCACTGCTGGCGTTCTCCTGGACCGTGGCGACGGACGGGATGGACGGATGGCTGGACGGAGGCGCTCCCTGCCTCCACCGGCCCGGTCTGCTCAGCCTCCTGCAGATAAAGGGTGGAGGCTGCAGCTGTGGCGGGGCGTCGTCTTCCCTCTCCTCTCATCCCCTCTCTCTCCGCGCTCCCTCGCTCCCCTTATTCATCCCATTCCAAGGAGGACTTGCTCGTGTGGACGCGTACGTGGAGGCTTTGAGGGTCTTGGCACTCGGTCTGACACCAGCCGCGTGTGTAATGAGAGGCACGGCGGTACCGTAACCGTAGACACGTTCGGCGCGCGCCGGGCGAGAAGTGAGCTGGTAATGAGGCCATCAAAGAGGCCGAGGACTCGTCTGTGGGGCACATCTGCGTAAGACGGACCGAGTCATGTGTTGTGCTTTCTGTTGTCGCTAATTCAAAAAAAGAGGAATTCTCTTGATCTGCACTATATGAAGCTTAGGTTAAATCGCAAGCAGATCGCTCAGAGAGAGAGAGGGGGCGCGGGGAGAGAGAAATCCTATACGTTACAGGAAGAGAAATCCTATACGTTACAGGAAGCCTGTACGTACGTTGCTCTTATGTAAGAGCGTGCATGGGCACATACGCGTGTTAAGCATGTTGTTCCAGTGTGGCTGCGCGCTGATGCGGAGAGGCTCGGGTGACGGGGAAGGGCGTTTCCTGTTCCTGTCAGCCAGCGCCCTATCTGGTGACGTGGCACCTCCTGCTTGCCCCCGCCCACCACCAGCCCTGCTGTGGTGCCCCATGTGCCCCCCCCACCCCCACCTCCCGCGCTCTGCAGAACTGCTTTATTAAAAAAAAAAAAAAGCCCTCCTATCCCCACACTGGACCCCCAGCCTGCCTGTCAACCCTGAGATCAACCCCTCCCTCCTCCCCTGGCCTCCACCACAACCTTCCCCCCCATTCCCAGGGCAGCAGTCCTTTGCTTTTTTTGGTTCCCTCAGTTGTTGCCCTTCGTCATAGGGTTCTGCCGTTTGATGTGCGCTCGCATGTGCAGAGGGAGGGAGCCAGGCTCCACCCTGCTTGGAATCTGATGCATTTTCATCTTTTGATGCATTTTTGGTTTGCAATTTACCCCATGGACATTTCTTGAAAAGCCCTTCTCCCTCCCCTCACCCGCCGCAACCCCCCCCCCCCCCCCCCCAACTCTCTACCTCCCTCTTCCTCATTTTCTTTTTTTTTTGTCATTCATTATCCATGCCTTATATAAGAGACATTTCGGACGCTTTCTGATGATGAAGGCTCCGGGTCCGTGGTGGGGTGTGGCGGGGTTTTTGGTGGGGGGGAAAACGAGAGGCGCAGCATTAAAGGTTCTGGCTCCAGCCAATCGGAGCGCGCTCCCCGGTCTTGGCGCTTGACTCTGGTTCATCCACATGGCAGGAAGCGACAACAGGTTGCGGCGCAGGCCCACCGAGAGGCTCTGGGCATGGAGCGCGCGAGAGAGAGAGAGGGGCCCCATGTGCACACACAACAAGAAGTGGGACAGAGGGATCTCTCTTCCGCCTCCTCCTCTCCTCTCCTCCTCCGCTCCTCTCCGCTCCCTGCCTCACCTCAGCCAAACTCGGCCGCCTCGCTCTCCGCCTCGCCCCTCACGATCCGCAGCGCTGGAGAGCCAAAGCGGCCCTGAGTCTGACTCAGAGAGTGGGGGGACTGCTGTCCTTCCAACAGGGGGGCTGGCCGTACCCATCAGCCCCGGCCCTCTGATCTGCCGTCCAACTGCTTTTATTACAGATCATCTAAGACCAGGCGCCTCTGTGTCCTCTACGGCTGGCTAAGGGCAGCTGGCAGACTCTTGGAGAGCGAGCGAGGTGCCAGCTGAACGCCAGCGAAAAAAAATGCCCAGCCCCACGCGCGGCATATGCGGCATCCCCACGGCTGGACACTCTGGCTCGCCACTCTCGCCCGCCGCTTTCGTTATCGCCGCTAAAAAAAAACAAATTAGACTTTTAATTTTTTAATGTCACTTCTCAATGATTTACACCATACAAAATGCATCTTGAGCGCTTGCAAAAGAATGTTAAGGAGCCTTTGATCACGGTGCCTGAAGAGCAGCATCCCTTAGATTTCACAAATGGGGCACGGAGAGACCTGAAGAGCCTGTTGCCTCTTTTTGCTGTCTCTCAGAGCCATCACGTTTCATTAGCAACAATTTGGGGCTCTATTGCAAGACGTTGCATTTGAAATCTATATATGTGTGCGTGCGTTTGTGTATGTGTGTGTCTGTGAGTGATTCTCTCTTTCTCCCTCTGTGTGTGTGTGTGTGTGTGTGTGTGTGTGTGTGCAAATGTGTGAAATCCACAAATCTTTTCAAGGTTGCTCTGAAATAAGGGATCACATTGATCATGGGCCAGGATATTTCAAAGTGGTGTGTAATCGGGGGTGTTTAATTTTATCTGTAGCAGGATGCGTCGCTCAGGCTTGTGTAATCAAGCCTGTGAACTTCACATCTGAAGCAGGGATTGCGTTTCTGATCATACCCCCCCACACCCCCCTCCTCCCCATTTGAAGTCCGTCCATCCACTGCTCTGTTGACGCTCTCGAGCTAACACTTCTCCGCTAAATTAATATACACTCTAGAAATGGCACTCGTTTTTACAGTTTCCTTCTCTTTTCCCCCCTCTCCTCCTCCTCCTCTCTCGAGTGTCGTATGTACACAAGCTCGTAGGGCCCACCGGGCGACAAACAGTTGAGGAAACAGTAAGCGAGCATCGCGTAAGTGATCCCTCGCTGTTAACCTCTCAGCATTGCAGTAGCACCTCAGGGCCTAGGGCACAGACACACACACACACACACACACACACACACACACACACACACTGATGGATGAGGAGGCTCGGGGAGCGACGGATGGGAAAGGGCTGAAGCAGAATGGCGCACTTCCCCCCTTGGGCCATTTCAATTACAGTTTGAGCAAGGCCAGCTCTCGCTGCGTTGATATGTTGCTTTAAGGGCGTGACATTAATGTCCAGGGACAAATCGGATTTGGTGTGGTGATGATGACCCTTCACTCTGGGGTACGGCGCTTGATGGGAGAGACGAGAGGGGATAAGGGGACGCTGGCGCAAAGTGTTCCCAAGGAATCCTGCTCAAGCACTTTGTTGGCTTTAGCTTCACAACGGAGTGTTTAACACGAAAGCTGCTGCTAGCAAAATCATGTTGTATATTATGGTGTCATATTGTACTGGCCTTGTGTTTGTCCAGACCTTTAAAAGGGTTTTGTCGCTCGTTTTTCGTGCGGTTCTGTCCTTAAACGTGTACTCTGCAACTAGAAGCAGCCTTAACTGTCATGATTACTGTGATGTGATGTAATGTGATGTGAGCCATCATGACTATCCACTCTACTACTAATATGAGTCAGATCATTTGCTGTCCTTTCCCATGCTGTCCCATCATCCCCGCGCAGCTCTGGGGCTCTGCATAAGTTGCTGGTGTTTGCTTGGCACAGGGCACCTTGAGAGTGAGTTGGCAGACTTGTGTCTAGACTCCGTGGAGGCCAGGCAGACGATTGATGAGGGGGCGGGGGGAATCGACAGCGCTCCTTTTCATCTCATTGGCAATCAATAGCATAAGAATCCTCACTTTAGTGGACATGTGCCGTCATTGGCACGAGTGCACGCGCCATCTTTGTTCTCTTAGACGTCTCGTAGATGTGGTACAGATGTTTTCATGGTAACAAGATTGGGCCTGTCATCTTATTCTGTTCTGGCTTGGTTGCCTTTTTATTGCGTTGATACTCCAAATCAAAGCAAGATGCTATTAGATCCTATCTGCCCATCTCCTCTGCGCCCTCTTCCCTGTCTTGGCACTGATATTATGTTTCGTCATGATATCATGTTCGCGAGTGTCTTAGTTCTGTACGCTGACATATTGGGAGCCTTCAGCACAGAGAGTAAGGCAATCATTTTCCGGCACCATGGACAGGAATGTGTTTCAGCTGTATCGACTGGACTTCGGCAAAAAAAATCCATGTACTTGAAGGAGCAGAATGTCTTTCTTGGAATTCCTTTAGCCCAGTATTAGAGAGGGATCGAGCTGAAGTAATTAGCACTTCCACCCTGCGTTTCGCTCCTCGATCCGCCACATTAACATAAACCTGCTTTACTGTTGTGAATGTCACACATGTTTCCCCCTCCCTTATGCAAGTGACAGAGTTATGCAACCTCACAGTGTTGAGGGGGCTCAAAACAGTATTTCTGCAGAGGAAGAGAGTGAGAGAGAGGGGGGAGAGAGAGCGAGCGTTATCCCTCATGAAAATTCATGGCTGTGAAATGCAGACGCAAAAATCCACTTTGGCTTGACAGCTATCGGGTCACTGCAGTCCCTCGTCCAGATTGGTTGGAAAGTTGCACAAAGGAGGAGCAAAATGGGGAAGGGAGATGAGTTAAGGTCAGCCATGTAAGCAGTCCGAGATGCCTTGAGCAGGTATTGTGAATTGCATTATGCACCTCCTTATCAGCATTTCCCCCCATGATTTTGTGTCTTTTTCGCAATGGTTACAGTCAAAGCCATCATTTGGGCTACAACTCATGCGAAGTCCTGAAGGCTTTGATATCTCTCTCTCTCTCTCTCTCTCTCTGAAGCCCTCTGGTGGACTTCATTGATCTAAGGTTAAGCCCGAGAGTCCAGATTTTAGGAACATCACTCAGGTGCGGCTGAAATAATATTGTATTTTGGGATAAAACAAGTGTTTTGTGACATGCGCAGTAGACACAACATCATGGCCACAACTCCACAGACCTTACTTGTTGGATTGAAGAAACACCCACAACTTCTAGAAGCTCCTGCAGCAACATGGAGTAACAATGAAGATGAGGACGAGGAGAGATACAAAGTGAATCTTCAAATGAGAAGATCATAAAATATTCACTAAGAATGTGCTGTGCCGTGTTAGTTTGTCATATTTCACGTCATTGATGTCCATCTGGACATGTATCTGCTGACCTCTGAGGCTTGGCGCTCTGGTGCCTGTTTGCTGTGAAAAAGCCTCTCTCTTTTTGGGACTTTCCCTTTGAACATGTCTCAAGTTGCTGCTGTGTGTGTGTTTTTTGTTTACAAAGCCTATTTGGACTAGCAAGGGCTGGAAATAATTAGAGTTGCCTGCTAGAGCATGGACATATTTCCTTTCAATCAGTTAAAAACCAACTCTGTTAATTAATGTACTGTGCCGTTATTCTCCCCAAATAATTTCCTTAATAGCGACTTGGTGCCTTAGATCTGTAGTCAGTATTGCATATTTTACTCTTTGTTTTCCCTTCTCATTCTGCTCTTGTTCTCCTCGCCCCTCCTCGCCCCTCCTCTCCCAAATTCCTATTGACCCACATATTAGATCTCTGATTTAAACTGCAGCTCGTGGTATTTCAAGTCAGGCCAAACAGCAGAAGCGCTATTATTAGCTGCACTTGAGGTACAACCCCTCCTTTTAGAACCTGCTAAAGTGTGTTGTGTATTGCTCTATTCCCAAATGGAAAACATTAGCATCTCATTTGGGCCTGGGTGAGGCGCTGGCGATTACCTCATGAAACTAGGTTATTTCATCACGGATAGGGCCGGGGGAATTGAGCCGAGCGTGCTGACTGTAAATTCTCTCAGCTGATGGCAGGGAGGGAAGGGGGGGGGGGGGGGGGGCTTTGGAGGCACTCGGCGAGCAGCGCAGTTGACAATGTGAGATGGCACATCGTCTGTGGGTGTCTCTCCGACACACACACACAAACACACACACACACACACACACACACACACACAAGACATCAATACTTGATCGATCCCATCTCGAGGCTCAGCATTCCTCTGCCACAGCCGCAGGTGTGGTTCAGAATGAAAAACTAGGTGTGGGCCACTGCTGCTGCTGCCTCTGTCGCAGCAGTGCTGTTTTCTCTCGACCATCAATTAGCTCTCCGAGCTGCTGCGCTGAGAGCCTCCACCTGCCCAGTGATCCAGATCAATACGGCAGATAGCATGAGCTTCATGCCTCACCTCAGACACTGTTCCTGTGCATGTCTTCTCCTGTGCTTATTAGAGGGCCAGGGCGCCTGATTAGTTATCAACACAAGAAATAAACTCGCATTCAGATTGAAATTCAGCCTTTAATTGGATAGATGAAAGAAGCAATTAGTTGCACTTGAGTCAAGAATGTCTCTTCTTCCACGAGTCAATGCTGCCTTCCATAATAGGGAAGGAGAAAAAAAATAGTATGCTTTTAAAGTGCTTTGATTTTCCTCTCTTCTATGTCTTGGGTTAAAATATAATTGTATTTATTTTCATACATGTCATTGTCTTTTGATCTAAGATTCCTCACTCTAAGTTATGTAGAAATGTCCTTGTTTTGCTGGGATTGTGTTTCTGTATTGTGGGAATGCCCATGCATGTGTTGTAAAACAATCACTGCTGGCCTTGCTACATGAAGCACAGACCATAACAAAAGGCACAAAGAGAAGTTATTCCATTCAAGACAGTTCATGACAGTTCTTTGGACACTGTGAAGAGTGGGTCTTTGCATTCTATGAAAGGTTAGCATGACTTTGATGATGAGAGATTTTTTATTTTTATTTCAAAGCTGAGACATTGAGAATAGACCATGAAACTGATTCAACAGATCATGGAAAGTTGTGTCACCCACAAACAGACTGTTCTAGTTCATTGTCACATTTAACATGCAGTACTTCAGTTAATCAAAACACATTGTGCAGAAATTGCACTAAACTGGAGAATTGCATGTTTGATGGTGGCATGCATTATATGCCTCCCTCGTGTCTGTAGTATATTCTGTTGTATGTTCCATGACCATAGGGGGTCAGAAGCATGTGGAAATAACGCTCCAGTCGACCTATCCAGCTACATCTTCCCACCTGTGACCACTATTGGTCAGCTCTCTAGTTGCAAAATATGTGGAAAAGCTTGTTGTGAAGCTTTTTGCACATCTAGACAACAGCGGGGGAAAGAAAACAGATGGAACGTAGCATGTGCTTGTTGACCATGTGAGGACAGGGACTTACTAGAGCACAAACCTCACCAGTGGAATCAAATGGGAATGTGAGCCCCCTCTTGATCCCTCACTTAACACATCAACACATAGTTCAGCTACACGGACACCGGTTTTTCCTGATTCTAGTTTTCCCATGTTCTATTTCTGCCCAGAAAACAGGAGAGAAACATATCTAACGGCTGTCTATTTGGTGAATGAAGTGGCAACAGCAGAGAAAACCATTTCTCCGACCCATTCTAGTGTCTGTGGTTGTAGTTGATGAAAACAAGAGATATGCACAGCAGGCCTCCTCCTGATTAGTAGCTGTAGGTTCATAGTGGCTACAGCTTGCAGCATATTAACTTGGGTCAATGGGGAATTAACAGTGTCACTGAAGATCAGAGTAGTGGATAAGACCCTTCTCTTAGGAGTGCTCCGACTTAAGACACTTTTCTGGATATTGCAGTCACAGTTAACAGCGAGGAGGACTTGACAAGCAGATGTGAACTAAGGACATGTTGGGAAAACAGAGCCTAGGCAAGCAGCCTTCCTCAGTGATGTGTACAGTGCGTACAGTGCTGCATGCAAAGAAAGAAATAGGTCAGACTACAGACGTTTATGAATGCTCAAAGCACATCAGAAAGCAGTGCAGTGCTCATGAGAACTTGAGAATGGATTCTTTTTTGTACTTTATTTGTTGACTGTAACTGATTATGATTTTCTAAAATGATGTCATGGTTCAATGCCAACACGCAACGTAATTCGAGGCTGTTTTACGCATAGGCCTAGGCCTCGCATTTAGGCTATCTTAGCCTCGTCTAGCCTATAGGCCTAGCCTACCTACATTGTTTTTTTATTTTCTTAATCGACCTGTTTTCTGTGAATAATAGATAACAATACTCTGTCGGCGCCGTAGGCTACTATAACTATTTGAATAGTTTGGCCTTTTGTATTTAAGTTGAATTATTTCATCAGTTGCCGTCCTCTGAATATCATCCAAACATTTTCGTTAGGATCTCGCCATATTTACGACCAGGCGACGCATTGTGGTAAGTCTTCTACTTAGGCTATTTAATACAATTGTAATGGGGACAGAGGAAAAAATAAACAGACTGACTAAACATACGATCCCTCTTTTTGGTGGTGAAAACCCTGTGTACCAACACAAAAGGGGGACGTTTCCACTGCGGAAAGTAAATTCTTTTGAAGTGGAACTAATCATCTGAGGGATGGTTCTCGTTGTCCTAACAACGCAGCTGAATTGGAATGAGCCTCCCCCTTTGTTGAATATATGTTTTCTTTCTTTCATTCAGAACTGATGATGATAGTAGTTTCACGCCCTGTCCACCCACATTGTCGGCCCAAACTTTTTTGTCGAGAAGTCTTTACTTGGAAACGCTGAACACACGGCGGGTGACTCCTGAGCTGTGACGTCAGCCTCGCCCTTCTGTCTAGTGGCCTTTACGCTTTTAAATAGCCTTATATGAAGAAGAAAATAATCTCACACCAAATCTTCCACACCAACAAGGGCTCTTAGATCATGAATGGAGGGAGACTTTAACTCTCTCAGTCTAAGCTCTTTTCTCCTTGTTATAAATTATCCCCTGGTCATTGAGAAATGGAGATGGCCCAGCTTTCTAGGTTAGCGCTTGACCACTCAAGCTGGTTAGTTGGTTTAATACTAGCTCTCGGACAAACTCGACAACATAATTAGATTGATGGATTGATTGAAAAAAAGATAGGAAGATAGGCTCCATATGAGTAGCCTACTGCTTGGATGTTAGCCTACAAGGGTAAAGTGATCTCATTGAAATAGGCTACATTATTCGTGCCATTATGCCCCCTTTTTTTTTTTAAATCTGTGTCAGTAGATGTGATCACCTGTGACTGACTTGCATGTCTTGGTTTAGGCTAGGCTATAGGCTTAGTTCTAAATCTAGCCAATGCTACTTTTGTGTTTCCTACACAACTATTCATAGATCTACTCATAATTTCCACGGATTGTCATTGATTGATGGTTTGCTAAGAGATATATAGCCTAGCCCAGGTTTAGTTATTGATTCTCTAACGTCTGTCTCAGAGTTTCTTGGCCTGGAGCCGAAGTTCTGGCCTCTGACCTCCCACTCATACAAGCCATCTCTTAATTACCCTTCCTAAATCTTCCTCACTCTACTGTTGAGCTTTCATGTACGCTATAGGAACCGAAGCATTTTATTGTCACCACGGGGGAACAAAGTTCAGGCAGCAGTCCAACTGCAGGAAAAAGGCACCATTAATGCTTAAGGCCGAGATGAGGGTAGCCGTTTTACTGTCCACGCTGGACCTTTTGACATACTTCCCTGCTTGTATTATTTCTGTCTGCCTAAATGTAAAAATCCAGCCAGCAGAACTATTGTTGATTCTTTAGGCCTATGAAACGCCGATGTGAATGTATCGAGAATGCAAATTGTTTGTCTGTGTTTAGATTTTATAACTCAAAGCAATGTGGTTTATTTGTAGGCTTAATGACAACATAATGGGATTCCTAAATGTCAAAATAGCCTGTTGCATACTCAAACAATGCATATGAAAGAAATCAGTTTCGCCTATTTGATGGTAAAAGGGTTTTGTAAATAAACCGTGAGTAATTTAGGCTAGATGTTTGATAACAATATCAATATGCTAATCGACGTTTTACTGTTTATAATTATGGTGGCATAATGTTTGCACAGGGTTGGGTGATACATTGAGATAATGTGGTTTTGCCCTCATTCGTAGTTAGGCCTATTAATTTCTTAAGGTTAAAATAGGAACAAATGAGGTGGGCTTAATGAACGTGCCAATAATCTAATAAAGTAACAAATGTGAAATTTTGAGTAGACTTTAGTTCAGGGTCCTCTTGGAGTCTTATATTAAAAAGGAATAATTCTTAGTAGAAGTTCAGATCGACGGTGGGCATCATATGGTCAAAAACGAGTTTAGTTAGGTTCTTTTGAACAAATTGGATACGGATAGGGTGACAGGCTATTTATAACCTTCACCGTATTCTCCAGAAGACTAGGGCTAACACGTTTAATATCTACCTTATTGGACGGCCTGTATCCCTAGATTTGACCAAGGTGACTGAAGATTTCGCGCAAAGACATAAATCCCTTGAAAACGAAAATGTCAGTGAGATCTTAATTAGGTCTCTGGGTACAGACTTAACTTCTGCACAGGTGTACTCTCTCTCTTTCTCTCTCTCACTCACTCACTCTCTCTCACACACACACATACACGCACACACACGCACGCACGCACGCACCACCAACAGAAACACACACTTGCGGGCGCGCACACACACACCCCCATGAAGAGACTCTTTATATACTCTTTGTTCATTTGTCATAGACTAGGCTACCGTGGAAACAATGTTGAGACAATGGCTAATATTTTGATACCTAAAAAAAAAAAAAAAAAAAAAAAACCATTACGTTCAATGTGTTCCACTGTAATGTCGGTATAGGAAACAATATTGATAGGGAATACAGGTCAGACCATGTCGACCAGTAATTTCATCTAATCTATTTATTTACTCCAACAACCACTTTAAACTTCAGCACTGGTTAAAACTGATGTGTTAACATCAAAGGGGATCCTTCATCAGGCCTGAGAACCATTCTCTCATGCGGGCCCATACGGATTTCTTGTGGAGTAGTTAAATACTTTCTCAATTAGTCGCGTGATGTGTGCTTAAACCAACCAAAAATCCCTTGGCGTGCACGTATTTTTGTCATCTTTGCACGCCATGCGGTGACTGGTTGTCATTGTCGCTGCGGCAGACGGAGAGCTGGGAGAGAACACTTGCACGGTGCCAGTTGGCACGAGGTTTTGAAAACAAGAGGCAGACGCTGCACGATTCTAATCTTAATCGTTCCAGACATGAAGGTCACTCTCGGTTGGGCTCTCATGGCGATCGCACTGTTCTGCTCACATTTGTTCTATTAAGTAAAATGTAGATCCCGAACACCCTTAATATACTGACTGAGCTCATTTAGTCAATAACAATTACACACTCAGACGTGCCCTTCCACCTTTACGGAGCATAATTGAATATTCCAAGTTTAGTTCCATTACTGTATGCAAAGTGCATACGAATTTAAACGGTGGCGAAGGTTCCGGATTCTATCAAAGAATGCTTTAGGGTGTTAAATCAAGACGGGTCACAGCAGTTCATCTCCTTCACATAATTCATTCTACCTCATGACGGCATGTGCGACACCTACTCATGCGGAATAAGGAAAGCCAGAGTAAGGTTATGTAAGGTTGCGTATTTAGGGACCACATGTAATGACAGTAAGTAATTCACACAGGA